>NC_042977.1:43820934-44078434 GCF_901001165.1 Salmo trutta
CTCTTTGACGATGTCATCGCCGGGTTGTCTGGTAACCACACAGAGCTAACTAGTGAGAGCGTTGGACTAGTAACCGAAAGGCTGCAAGATCAAATCCCTGAGCTGACAAGGTAAAAATCTATCATTCTGCCCCTGAACAAGGCAGTTAACCCACTGTTGCGAGGCCATCATTGTAAATAAGAATTTGTTCTTAACTGACTTGCCTAGTTAAATAAAGGTTAAATAAAAATAAAAATGTGCACTAGTTTTGACCAGGACCCATAGGTCTATGACCAAAAGTAGTGCACAGTGTGCCATTTGGGACATATCCCTAAACTCAGCTAGTGGTCCAGCCCACTCGTATCCAAATCCTCACAGTAAACTCTTCCATTCACAGTGTGGTTGTATCGATAACAGCAACCTAACTCTAAATCTTGCAGTGTTATTGTATAGTACTTTTGTTGCGCACTTTATATAGTATAGGATGCCATTTGAGATTTGCCTTTTGTCAGTATCTATGTTAGCTAGTGTTGGTTGGCTGCTGAGATGGCAAACGCTTTAACCTGGAACCGTCTCTGTCCTGGAAGTTGCCACGACGACTACTGCAAACGTAAACAATAGTGAGCCAACCTGTTGTTATGACGGTAGAACAGGCTTGACGACGGCGTAACTCTTTGGGACATTGACCAACGTACATAGACTGACATTTCATTCAATAAAATGAGAAAAATATATAGATTGGTGTTTTTTTTTAATGTTGTCCTCTTGTTCTTCTTCCGTCCTCTACAAACATGGTGCTGCAACAACGCTTATCATGATACATGTAGTGATCATGAAACAGTTTTCAACTATGTCCCCTGGTGATCTGGCTTGGGGTTAAAAGGCCTTGGCTAAACATCATTCTTATTATGTACAAATAAAATATGCATTAACCACCTCCAAGCTGGGAAGAAGAGAGGAGGGTTAGTTTGTTCTCTGTGGACCATCTGTGTCCCTCTTCCCCCCGTCCCTTTGTGTCCAGTAACCTAGGTAACCAACCACCTCCAAGCCTCATTGGCTACTGAGAGCCTGCACTCTGATGACCAACGAGGAAATCAGTGCGGATTTAATACATGATACAAAAATAATTGAGAGAGAACGTAGGTTTAAAAGACTAGTGGTTTTAAAAAAAGGACAGTGACTTTCGTCCAAAATGGCACCCCATTCCCTAGTGCACTACACGTAGAGTATAAGGTTCCATTTGTGACACATACACACTATGTGAGATTAGTTTGGCAAGTTAGTGTCTCTTGTCAGAGCCCCGGCGGCTCTCCCCCTCTCTATCCAACAGCAGGACGCTCTTTGATGATGTCATCGCCGGGTTGTCTGGTAACCATGCAGAGCTAACTAGTGACGTCGTCGAGGACACGAGGTGGCGTGCTGCGTCCGCTCCCACACACCCCTAGTTCACACACACCTAGTTCACACACACTCCTCGGCCGACATCAGTAGAGGGTTGATGTACTCGAACCCTTCAAACTCCGACTGGTCGATCTTCTTCACCACGTCACTGGAATACAGGAAACGAACAGCGGTTAAGGGGGTCCTATGACAGTGCTGATCAAGAAGTCATTCACAGGTCTAGTAACCTCCATCATAAGCATCCTCTGTTTTGAAACCATAGGATTCAGTAATCCATTCAGCAAGATGTTTTTAGGACTCATTGTATTCTTTATAAACATGTGGGATAGACCTCTGTCTGTAAGAGATCTGCACACTCTCTTATTTATTTACAAAGCAGTCTGGCAGAAACTTCCACTGTACATCACTTCATTGATTCATTTTAGACGAACAAATGACCAAACCCGTTCTCAGGGATGGATAACTCTGGAGATCGCGTTGGTCTCCACAGAGTTAGGAAAATCTGTTTTAAGTATTTCCTGCCCTTTATGTGTGGAACAATACACAAAATTCCTTTCAGACATTTAAAATGATTGACTGGAGACTTATGTAAACGAATGCGATTGCTTTTCTTAAATATGTATTATATTATAGTGGGTTTTATTTATGTAGTGGGTTTTATTTGTAAATGTATACAGGGCTCTCTTGTAAAAGAGTGACTCCCTGTTTAAATGAAGATTAATCAAATAAATAAAACTGATTCATGAAGACAAACACACAGACACACAGACACACAGACACACAGACCAGCCATTAGGACACTCACTCGTCATCAGGCGTGAGCTGGATGGGCTCGTTGGTAAACTGGGTGTCGAAGCTGTCCAGTCCAAACTCTCCTGAGATGTTGGGTTTGAATGGAGGAGCCACCTGCTTTTGTTCCATCTGAAACAACACAAGGCAATGGGGTCAAAGGGCAGACACACACACACACACACACACACACACACACACACACACACACACACACACACACACACCTTGAGCTTGATACTCTTTTAAAATAATGTATATGAAGCTATTTAGCTAAATGCTTTTATCCAAAGCTACTTACAGCCAACTTTATACTGCAAGCACCATGTTTCAACCAACAAGCCTTATTTACAAACAAGACTTCAAATGGGGTTCAGTGTATGAAACAGAGGTCAGTGTATGAAACTGTCTAACAAAAATGATTTTACCAAAAGCCAATCTCCCTGTTTCTCTCTGAAACGATATTAGTGACTGTGCTGTGGCTTAGTGAAAACTCCACTGTAAACTCAGAGGCCAGACAGACAGCCTGCAGTGTGTTGACCCAGTACTGCCCCGCCTGCAGGTAGACTAGAGTACTGCATGGGCAGGCTGCCACCTGTTGTTTATGAGGTGAGACTGAGTGGAGGGGGAGGCAGCCCAGCAGTGTAACCTGATCCTTCCAGACATAGAGCCAGCCAGCCAGTCAGGACAGCAGCAGTCCAGACCAAACAGGGGAAAGAGGTCAGGCTGCTCCTGAGCTGGTCTGGGACTGGAGGCATGTCTAGAGGCCAGCCTGTTTGTTTAGCTGGCAGGTGGGTGGGACTGGAGAGATTGACCTGGGAGTGTGTCTGGCCCATTGCCATGGTTGGAATCAATTCCTTTTCAATTCAGGGAATAAACTGAAATTCCAATTCCATTTTTCCAGAATATTGAAAATCTGAATTGACTGTATTGAAATGGAATTGACCCCAACCCTGGTGTCTGCTGTTTTTTTTACATTGCTGCAACAGGGGAAACATGAGGTTAACCTGGTTACTGCTTATTGGTGGTGAACATCTAACTACAACAGAACCACTGTGACCTAGCCACTTAGTCCTGCCCTTAGAGAACTGATAGGCCAATACATCCCATTGGCCTGTCTTGTTCCCTGGTGGGAAAGGAGACTGTCTGGGCTTTTCTAAGGTGATGACCCTCAACTATGTGGAAATAGTATAGGAGTTGATTTGTCTCACTGTCCGTCGTTCACAGTGTTGAAGTTAATTATCATTGGTGAGAACACTGCTGCTTCGTTTGAATGAAAACAATAATTCACCGTCTCTGTTGGGTCATGGTGATCTAACCCACCTCAACACCAGAGAGCACTGATAGAACGCAGAAAAGACAGACAGAGAAAGATAGAAGTGAGAAAGAAGACACGATGACTCACAAGGTCCCAGTCTACATTTCGGAAGAAGGGATGACCCATGATGTCAGCGAAGCCTGTCTGGGGGTGACAACCTAGCCTCTCCTTAGGTTCCTGGGAGAGAGATAGAAGAGAGGGAGGGAGAAGTGGAAGAGAGGGAGAGCAACAAAGATAGAGAAGGGTGTGAGAGAAAATTAGAAAATATATAATGAGACAGGGAGGGAGGGAGAGGAGGGACGGAGGGAGGGAGAGAGGGACGGAGAGAGAGAGAGAGAGATAGAGAGAGAGGAGGCGGGAGGGACGGAGGGAGGGAGGGAGAGGAGGGACGGAGGGAGGGAGGGAGGGAGAGAGATGAGGCGGGAGGGAGGGAGAGAGGAGGCAGGAGGGACGGAGGGAGGGAGGGAGAGAGAGGAGGCAAGAGGGACGGAGGGAGGGGGAGAGAGAGAGAGAGAGAGAGAGAGAGAGAAAGAGGAGGCGGGAGGGACGGAGGGAGGGAGAGGAGGCGGGAGGGACGGAGGGAGGGAGGGAGAGAGAGGAGGCGGGAGGGACGGAGGGAGGGAGGGAGAGGAGGCAAGAGGGACAGAGGGAGGGAGGGAGGAGGCAAGAGGGACAGAGGGAGGGAGGGAGGGAGAGAGAGGAGGCAAGAGGGACGGAGAGAGGAGGCAGGAGGGACGGAGGGAGGGAGAGAGAGAGGAGGCGGGAGGGAGAGAGAGGAGGCAGGACGGACGGACGGACGGAGGGAGGGAGGGAGAGAGAAAGAGGAGACGGGAGGGACGGAGAGAGAGGAGGCGGGAGGGGACGGAGGGAGGGAGGGAGAGAGAGGAGGCAGGAGGGACGGAGGGAGGGAGAGAGAGGAGGCAGGAGGGACGGAGGGAGAGAGAGGAGGCAGGAGGGACGGAGGGAGAGAGAGGAGGCAGGAGGGACGGAGGGAGGGAGGGAGAGAGAGGAGGCAGGAGGGACGGAGGGAGGGAGAGAGAGGAGGCAGGAGGGACGGAGGGAGGGAGGGAGAGAGGAGGCGGGAGGGAGAGAGAGAGGAGGCAGGACGGACGGACGGACGGGAGGGAGAGAGAAAGAGGAGGCGGGAGGGACGGCGGGAGGGAGGGAGGGAGAGAGAAAGAGGAGGCGGGAGGGACGGAGGGAGGGAGGGAGAGAGAGGAGGCGGGACGGACGGAGGGAGGGAGGGAGAGAGAGGAGGCGGGACGGACGGAGGGAGGGAGAGGAGGCGGGACGGAGGGAGGGAGGGAGAGAGAGGGGCGGGAGGGAGAGAGAGGAGGCGGGAGGGACGGAGAGAAGGGAGGGATGTAGGGAGAGTAAAGGTTCATTACATTATGGTCAAATCAAATTTATTTGTCACATACACATGGTTAGCAAGTGTTAATGCGAGTGTAGCGAAATGCTTGTGCTTCTAGTTCCGACCATGCAGTAATATCTAACAAGTAATCTAACAATTCCACAACAACTACCTTGTACACACAAGTGTAAAGGAATGAATAAGAATATGTACATATAAATATATAAATGAGTGATGGCCGAACGACATAGACAAGATGCAGTAGATGGCATAGAGTACAGTATATACATATGAGATGAGTAATGAAGGGTATGTAAACATTATATAAAGTGGCATTGTTTAAAGTGGCTAGTGATACATTTAATTACATCAGATGGCAAGATGCAGTAGATGGTATAGAGTACAGTATATACATAAGAGATGAGTAATGTAGGGTAAGTAAACATTATATAATATAAAGTGGCTAGTGATAAATTGATAACACCAATTTTACCATTATTAAAGTGTGTGGAGTTGAGTCAGTATGTTGGCAGCAGCCACTCAAGGTTAGTGATGGCTGTTTAACAGTCTGATGGCCTTGAGATAGAAGCTGTTTTTCAGTCTCTCGGTTCCAGCTTTGATGCACCTGTACTGACCTCGCCTTCTGGATGATAGTGGGGTGAACAGGCAGTGGCTCGGGTGGTTGTTGTCCTTGATGATCTTTTTGGCCTTCCTGTGACATCGGGTGGTGTAGGTGTCCTGGAGGGCAGGTAGTTTGCACCCGGTGATGCTCTCGATTGTGCATTTGTAAAAGTTTGCGAGTGTTTTTGGTGACAAGCCGAATTTCTTCAGCCTTCTTCACCACGCTGTCTGTGTGGGTGGACCATTTCAGTTTGTCCATGATGTGTACGCCGAGGAACTTAAACTCTACACCCTCTCCACTACTGTCCCTTCGATGTGGATAGGGGGGGTGCTCCCTCTGCTGTTTCCTGAAGTCCACGATCATCTCCTTTGTTTTGTTGACATTGAGTGTGAGGTTATTTTCCTGACACCACACTCCGAGGGCCCTCACCTCCTCCCTGTAGGCCGTCTCGTCGTTGTTGGTAATCAAGCCTACCACTGTAGTGTCGTCTGCAAACTTGATGATTGAGTTGGAGGCGTGCATGGCCACGCAGTCGTGGGTGAACAGGGAGTACAGGAGGGGGCTGAGAACGCACCCTTGTGGGGACACAGTGTTGAGGATCAGCGGGGTGGAAATGTTACCTACCCTGACCACCTGGGGGCGGCCCGTCAGAAAGTCCAGGACCCAGTTGCACAGGGCGGGGTCGAGACCCAAGCTTAATGACGAGTTTGGAGGGTACTATGGTGTTAAATGCTGAGCTGTAATCGATGAACAGCATTCTTACATAGGTATTCCTCTTGTCCAGATGGGTTAGGGCAGTGTGCAGTGTGATGGCGATTGCGTCGTCTGCGGACCTATTGTGGCGGTAAGCAAATTGGAGTGGGTCTAGCGTGTCAGGTAGGGTGGAGGTGATATGGTCCGTGACTAGTCTCTCAAATGATGACGGAAGTGAGTGCTACGGGGCGGTAGTCATTTAGCTCAGTTACCTTAGCTTTCTTGGGAACAGGAACAATGGTGGCCCTCTTGAAGCATGTGGGGACAGCAGACTGGGATAAGGATTGTTTGAATATGTCTGTAAACACACCAGCCAGCTGGTCTGCGCATGCTCTGAGGACGCGGCCGGGGATGCCGTCTGGGCCTGCAGCCTTGCGAGGGTTAACACGTTTAAATGTTTTACTCACGTTGGCTACAGTGAAGGAGAGCCCATAGGTTTTGGTAGCGGGCCATGTCAGTGGCACTGTATTGTCCTCAAAGCGAGCAAAAAAGTTGTTCAGTCTGTCTGGGAGCAAGGCATCGTGATCCGCGACGGGGCTGGTTTTTCTTTTGTAGTCCGTGATTGACTGTAGACCCTGCCACATACCTCTCGTGTCTGAGCCGTTGAATTGCGACTCCACATTGTCTCTATACTGACGCTTAGCTTGTTTGATTGCCTTGCGGAGGGAATAGCTACACTGTTTGTATTTGGTCATGTTTCCGGTCACCTTGCCCTGATTAAAAGCAGTGGTTCGCGCATTAAGTTTTGCGCGAATGCTGCCATCAATCCACGGTTTCTGGTTGGGGAACGTTTTAATAGACACTGTGGCTACAACATCACCGATGCACTTGTTAATGAAATCGCACACCGAATCAGCGTATTCATCAATGTTGTTGTTCAACGCAATGCGGAACATATCCCAGTCCACGTGATCGAAGCAATCTTGAAGCGTGGAATCCGATTGGTCGGACCAGCGTTGAACAGACCTGAGGGCGGGAGCTTCCTGTTTTAGTTTCTGTCTATAGGCTGGGAGCAACAAAATGGAGTCATGGTCAGCTTTTCCGAAGGGAGGGCGGAGGAGGGCCTTATATGCGTCGCGGAAGTTAGAATAACAATGATCCAGGGTTTTGCTACCCCTGGTAGCACAATTGATATGCTAATAGAATTTGGGGAGCCTTGTTTTCAGATTAGCTTTGTTAAAATCCCCGGCTACAATAAATGCAGCCTCAGGATATGTGGCTTCCAGTTTACATAGGGTCCATTTTACATTTAGCAGACGCTCTTATCCAGAGCGACTTACAGTAGTGAATGCATACATTTCACACATTTTTTTCTCCGTACTGTCCAATGAAGTTCTTTCAGGGCCGTCGATGTGTCTGCTTGGGGGGGGATATACACGACTGTGATTATGATCGAAGAGAATTCTCTTGGTAGATAATGCGGCATTTGATAGTGAGGAATTCTAAGTCAGGTGAACAAAAGGACTTGAGTTCCTGTATGTTGTTATGATCACACCACGTCTTGTTAATCATAAGGCATATACCCCCGCCCTTCTTCTTACCAGAGAGATGCTTGTTTCTGTCGGCGTGATGCGTGAAGAAACCAGGTGGCTGTACCGACTCAGATAGCGTGTCACGAGTGAGCCATGTTTCCGTGAAACAAAGAACGCTACAGTCTCGGATGTCTCTCTGGAATGCTACCCTTGCTCGGATTTCGTCTACCTTGTTGTCAAGAGACTGGACATTGGCGAGTAGTATGCTCGTGAGCGGTGCACGATGTGCCCGTCTACGGAGCCTGACCAGAAGACCGCTCCGTCTGCCCCTTCTTCTACGGCGCCGTTGTTTTGGGTCGCCGGCTGGGATTAGATCCATTGTCCTGGGTGGTGGACCAAACAGAGGATCCGCTTCGGGAAAGTCGTATTCCTGCTTGTAATGTTGGTGAGTTGACGTTGCTCTTATATCCAATAGTATGTAGTAAAACCTAAGATTACCTGGAGTAACAATGTAAGAAATAATACATACAAAAAAAAAAAAAAATACTGCATAGTTTCCTAGGAACGCGAAGCGAGGCGGCCATCTCTGTCGGCGCCGGAAGTACATCATAGGGCAGTGTAACATGATCTTGTTTGGATTGATCTGCCTGCGTGTGTGTGCGGTAGTTACCTTGTTGAGGAAGCCCTTGAGAACGCTGGCAGCTTTGACTGACAATGATCGAGGAATCCTGATCTGTTTTTCCAATATTACTACAGAGGAGAGATTAGATTTTGAGAGGGCTTTTACAATAGTGACAGATTGGATATAAAGAGAGAGGCTGTGAAAAATACCTTATTGAAACCGATATGCTGACACTGCGGACATGTGTCAGGCACTGCAGCATTGCCACTATGCCAGCCAGACCTCAAGAACATCAGACTTTTGACTAGAGGTGCACAGTAGGGTTGGCAGTATACAGATATTCTTACCGTCTCTCTCTCATACCGGGATGTACTGTATTACCGGCTTAGTACACAACAGGGCATCAAAAAAAACAAAAAAAATACAATTGGGTGTCTATTATCAGAATGCTAACAAATTTAGCACAAGTAATTGCACATTTCAATCGATGCTGCTAGCTAAATATGCTAACGAGCCCAAACAAAAAAAATAAACGTATTACAAAGACAGGCAATCCTGAACGTCATTTTTGGCGAGTTCGGATATTTTCAAGTGAATGTGAACGAGAGACATTATGCAAATGAACATAGTTGAGACGCATGTTTGTCTGAAGAAGGAATAGTACTGTGTACACACCGCGTCTGTGTGAAGTCTGGAGTCGCTAGGGCAACAGGCCTGCTTGCTCTGCTCAGAGAAGACGGGGGAGAGGAGCCGACAGGAGATCAAGCCGTAGTGACAGCTGTACAGATAACTCATCCCAAGAGAGCTTTGACTTCTCAAACATGGCAGACAGCTAACACAATACGATGCCCTTATTAATTCAGCCACTTACTTAGATAACTAGCAAGTTAAACTTAAGAGTCGAGTTTAAACAGAATGACTTGTTTTTCCACGCAGGGAAAAAAAAATGATCTTGCTGCGTTTTTGTAAACGCAGATCTAAAAATGGTTCTTATTGTAATTTCTGTTCGTCGTCAAACTAATTTTGTGCTTCAGTTGCACTTCTCCACACGAATGGATATTCTATCAAAAGACAGCGCTCTGACTGACGTGTAGCTACTTTTCTCAGTGTAGACAGACTATTTTCCTCCGGTAAGATGCAAGATTAACTTTACACAAAACATTAGGAAATGTAGCTGGCTCCATTTGTTCTGTGATAAACATCAGTAATTTGACGGCCATGCATCGTTCTTGCAAAAAAATACCTTGTTTTTTCATTGTAAGACAATTTACTTACAGCCAGATAGTGTTGGACTTCTGTTGTCATTGATGACAATGAAGCTATTTTCTGCTAAATATGTTGCACGAATGTATTTTCTGTGAAGGGAAACTATAGTTGCAGTCCCTGAGCAGTCGATCGGAAACGCAACCCGTCACTACTACACAGCTGAACTCACCAGCTCCCCCTTTCTCCCGTTGTGCTGTTTACAAAACACACGTGACTGGCTCAACTGTTCTGGTGGAACTACGGTAAGCTTCATAATGTAAAATAATGTGACAGATAAAATGAAGAACGAAATCTGCTTTATCTCCTAACATGTTGCACAAGTTCACTGCAGGTATTTACTTAAAAAGTAGCTACAAATATTAAAAAGTATTGAAAAACTTAAAAGAAATTGTTTCAACGGTACTGAAAAACCATCCCATGGCTATTTCCAAATAACCCGGCATATGGTATATACCGTTTACTGCCCAAGCCTAGTTGCACAGATATAATGTTTTGCTGACTGATGAGAGTACCACATACTTTCTATTGAGGATCGGCCAATGCCGAGTAACAATATGAGTACTTTCCATAACATAAACTTTGACCCTGTCCTAACAGCATTACCTTGGAATAGGTAGTCTTCTGTGTTCTGGTCTGGGTTGTCGGTGCTTCCTACAATGTCGAAGGGCGACCGTCCAGCCATCATCTCAAACATCAACACCCCCAGAGCCCACCAGTCCACGCTGAAACCATAGTCCTCTCCTCTCAGTATCTCAGGGGCGATGTAGTTAGGGGTCCCACAGAACGTACTGGTGGTGTCCCCTGGCCTCAAGCCCTCCTACACAGCACAGGAAGCACACACACACACACACATCGTTCTAGGTCCCGTTGGGCTCAGGTGGTAGAGCATGCCGCTTGCAATGCCAGGGTTGTGGGTCCATTCCCACAGTGGACCAGTATAAAAAAAGTACAAAAATGTATATACTCACTACTGTAAGTCGCTCTGGATAAGAGCTTCTGCTAAATGACTCAAATGTAACACACACACACACACACACACACAGTAAAGACAGAAACACACCAACGGACACACTTCGACACCCACCTTGCACATGCCGTAGTCAGTGAGTTTGATGTGTCCCTCAGACTCCAGCAGCACGTTGTCCAGTTTGAGGTCTCTGTAGATGATGCCTCGCTCATGGAGGTAGTTCAACGCCAAGCTGATCTCTGCTGAG
This sequence comes from Salmo trutta, assembly GCF_901001165.1. Classification (NCBI taxonomy): domain Eukaryota; kingdom Metazoa; phylum Chordata; class Actinopteri; order Salmoniformes; family Salmonidae; genus Salmo; species Salmo trutta. The sequence goes on from NC_042977.1 coordinate 43,831,725, forward strand.
TAAAACCTGACACACACAGAGAGATGGTGAAGAACTAGTTAGACTCAAAACACACACACACGCAGCTAATCACCAAGCCCTTGGTTCGTAGAATCAGAGGTGTAATTATTAGTCCAAAACGAAAAATGTTGCAACTAAAAAGCAAATTTATTGGCATTGGACAAATTCAGGTAGGTCCCACCCCGTTTGCGTCCGTTTAAGAAACGTTTTTGCAACAGAATCGGCATAATGAATACACCCCAGGTGTGCTAGAGCTGGTGGCCTGCCCCAAAGGTTCTAGGTTCAGAGATGTGGGAATTTTACGTCTGGCAGCGTGAGCCTACTGGGGGAGAACAATAGATGTGTAGTCCTGGGTGTTTCAGAGGAACGGACATGACATACCCCTCAAACTCAAATCTGGACCTCGAAGCCAGTTCCACTGCTTTAAATAGTATCATTTGTTTCCCTGTAATCAGGGACTGATTTATACCTGGGACACCAGGTGGGTGCAATTCATTATCAGGTAGAACAGAAACGCAGCAGCACTACAGACCTCGTCGGGTAAGATTGAAACAGTCCCAGGATTATTTCCAAGTCCGGTGTAGCCATGACATCACTGTTCTCACCTGGCGTGTTCCTCAGGTATTTTCCTCTGTCTCTGCATGTGGAACATCAGGTCTCCTCCGTTCACATACTCTATGATAAAGAACAGTCTGCTCTCAGTCTGGAAACAGGAGTGTAGCCCCACTAGGAAGGGATGGTTGGACGCCTGCTCAAACACGTGCTTCTCTGTCTGGACCCAGTCAATGTCCTACAACACACACACACCATTTGGAAATCAAGTCTTAAACACAACTAAAAAAAGTTTTTAGTAGAAATGTCCAGCCATCCATCTGATAGAGGACAGATGGACAGACCGACTGACAGGAAGACAGAAACAGACAGAGACTGACAGGCAGAGACAGGCAGACAAACAGGATACAGAATGAGACAGTAGATGTTAGGAGTGAGAATGGCTGAACACACAGTGAACGGTGTTGACTGCTCCCATCTTATGAGGGCTGCAGAAGAAGTGATTTCTGGCATTCTAAGCACAGTGAGTGGATGCCCTGATGATGTGAGGAGACTGACCATGTGTGAACAGTGAACAGTTACATATCTCCACGGACGGACGAGAAATGGCACAGATGATCGATCAGGTAGCACCTGTCAAAGTGTCAATCATGTGTGTATGTAAGTGTGTGTGGGTTTACATGTACCAGTGTGTGTGTGTGTGTGTGTGTTTGTGTTTACGGGTATCATTGTGTGTGTGTGTGTGCGCGCGTGTGTGTGCATGTGTTTACGGGTATCAGTGTGTGTTTACATGTACCAGTGTGTGTGTGTGTGTGTTTAGTACCTCGTCGTCGTTGACCAGCTCCTTCTTAACCACCTTCATGGCGTAGATCCTCTCTGTCTTCTTGAGTCGGACCAGCAGGACCTTGGCATAGCTGCCCCGGCCAATCACGCTCAGCAGATCAAAGTCCACCAGACCCAGACTGGAAGCTGACTTCCCTGTGTCTCTGCTGCAGCGCGCCTACAGGACAGACAGAGAGCCAGAGTTAAACATGAGACAGACACGAGGTAGAGACAGATAGACATGAGACAGAGACACGAGGTAGAGACAGATAAAGACAGACATTTGGAAACAAACACACCTCTTTCTCTTCTCCATCAGAGTTCAGACTCTCACTGGAGTCTTTGTTCTGAGGACCTGAGTAGAGAACGAGAGAGAGAACGAGAGTGATACAGAAGGCTACCTCCTAGACGCTAGAGAGTGATACAGAAGGCTTCCTCCTAGACGCTAGAGAGTGATACAGAAGGCTTCCTCCTAGAGACTAGAGAGTGATACAGAAGGCTACCTCCTAGACACTAGAGAGTGATACAGAAGGTTTCCTCCTAGACGCTAGAGAGTGATACAGAAGGCTTCCTCCTAGACGCTAGAGAGTGATACAGAAGGCTTCCTCCTAGAGACTAGAGAGTGATACAGAAGGCTTCCTCCTAGAGACTAGAGAGTGATACAGAAGGCTTCCTCCTAGACGCTAGAGTGATACAGAAGGCTACCTCCTAGACACTAGAGAGTGATACAGAAGGCTTCCTCCTAGACACTAGAGAGTGATACAGAAGGCTTCCTTGTGGGAATGTTAAGCCTTCTCATTCAGCCAGCCACTGGGCTTAAAGCTGTCTTCCTGCTAGATGCAACTTAGTGACTAAGGTCTGAAGGAACTATTCATTTAGCCAAAATGTCTTTGATTGTTTATTGTTTACCTAGTTTTGCTCACCAAGGCTAGTTTTCTAAGTCTATAACAAGGCGGTGTGTGTGCGTTACCTGGCTGTTCAGAGTGGTCTAATGGCGTGATGGAGGCCCCCCTATCAGGCCCCATGATGGGCTCCTAGACAGAGGAGAGATGAAAGAAAGAGAGAGAACGATAGAGAGAGAAAGGAATCATTGAGAAATACTGACGCAAAGTATTTCCAGTCAGTCCTTTGAGTCCGAAACCACAGTAGGTCTAGGGCCCACAGTTTCTCTGAGCACATAACTGAACTAAGGTCAAACTCAGGGCCCACAGTTTCTCTGAGCACATAACTGAACTAAGGTAAAACTCAGGGCCCACAGTTTCTCTGACCACATAACTGAACTAAGGTCAAACTCAGGGCCCACAGTTTCTCTGACCACATAACTGAACTAAGGTCAAACTCAGGGCCCACAGTTTTTCTGACCGCATGACTGAAGGTAAAACTCAGGGCCCCCCAGGCTCTGCCTGCTCTCTGCATCTCACCTGAATCTGTTTACCACACTCCACGCTGACCAGTTTGTGACACTTCTTGTGGACCAGCAGTTTGCAGTTGATGCATTTGTAGCCCTGTCTCCCCAGACCCCAGATACGGTCTGTGCAGATGGCACAGTGAGCTCTCTACCATGAGTACACAGGAGAGAACAGACAAAGTTAAAACAACCACACCCACCTTCAAATATCAACTTATCATTAATACAGCTAAGTCATTGATTGGGACAGCAGAGATAGAGGAGAGAAACAGAAGAGAAACAGAAGAGAGAAAGAGACACAGGGACAGAGAGACAGAGAGAGAGAGATGGAGTGGAAGAGAGAAAGAGAGAAAGAGACACGGAGAGAGAGAGAGATGGAGTGGAAGAGAGAAAGAGACACAGGGACAGAGAGGATTCTCACCCTGTTGAACCGTTTGGGCTGGAAGACATGACCACTAACATAGTAGAGTTTCCTCCAGCGCCGTGCCCCACGACGATATATAGACTCTGAGGAAGAGAAGAACACAGGGATTACTGGAACAAGTGTGTGTGTGTGTGTGTGTCTCAGAGAGAGATACTCCAATCTTCAGAAAACAATAGAACGGACAAGCGCTGTAGACTTACTGTCCTCTCCTGGACAGGGCATGCCAGGCTTCTCTGGGATACATGGAAACACTGAAGGAAGAAAGGGAAACCATTAAACCATGGCTGCAATTCCTACCTCACATGTGCCTGTGTGCACCAGAGGTAGGGTAGAGTGAATGCTCTCATTATCTAGCAGACTTGGCACCCCTCTGTGCCCTTCCCCCTATCCTCCACCTCCCCCCTCTCCTGCTCTGGTCCCCCCCCTACTCTCCTCCTCCCCTCCCCTTCCTCCATCTTGCTCTTAACCTGTGACCCTCCTTTCTCTCCATAAAAGACAACCAATCTCACATGCACTGACATACAGAGAACTCTATAAACACTGGTCTATTTCCTGGTGACTGAGGCTGTGTAATGTTTATCTGGTTAGCAGGAGAGTATCAGTGGAACAGACAGTGTGACTTATAATGGTGTCTGCTGTTGTTAAAAAATATATATTTTTATGTAAATTTAAAAATGTACATTTATTAAATTCAATAAATACATTGAATGTAATGAAAGCTCAGTATACTTATTCTGTTGTCGGGATGTCTGCACTGTCAGCCAAGCAAAGACTTCCCCTTGGGTATCAAAACAGTTAATAGCTTTGGGAAGGCAGGTAGCCTAGAGGTCAAGCGCAATAGGCCAGTAACTGAAAGGTACCTGGTTCAAATTCCCCGAGCAGACTAGGTGACAAATCTGACAATGTGCCCTTGAGCAAGGCACTTCACCGTAATTGTTCACGTAAGTCGCTCTGAATAAGAGCATTTGCTAAATGACAAAATGTTTAATTTTTTTTATTTTTATGGAAGGTTTATGTATTTACTATGTTGTCAGATGCAGAAGGTCACGTTACCGTGGATGATGAGTTCAGAGTCTTTGTTGACTTCGTAGAGCCTCAGGGCTTCCACCAGCTCCAGCTGAGACGATACTGTACACGGGTCACCTGGGAGGACGGAGAGACGGGTCACGGCTGGGTCACTGTGTACATCAAGTGTCTGATGATGGATAAACCTACTGGAACCACCATATTCCCTATGCAGTGAAAATACTTCTGACCAGAGTCACAAAGGCTGACATGATAGTCAGAATCATTTCATCTGCTCAAACACCACAAGTTAACACATAAAGCCAGTGTGTTACTTTTACAGTGAAGACTCTCAAAATGTCTCCAAGCTGATGTTATAGATATTCTCAATATTGAGAATCTGTGTCTAAGACAGAGAGCGTGTAGGTGTGTGTGTGGAGGCAGTGTCTCAGTCTTCATTATGTTAAGTTTGTTTTTCAGAGCCTAGTGAAGTATAAGATAGAGAGATAGAGTCATGCATCTTCATCACACCCAGCCCACATGGGCTTACAAGACACCGCATTTGCTGTACCCAAATAAAATGATCATACTTATATACACACACACAAACACACACAAATAAACATATGAAACGCAAAACAAAAACCTTTCAGTTATACAACATCTTGTCGTGTCACTTTGGAAATAAAGTTTGCAACCAGCAACACTTATTTTCTGGGTAGCCAGTCCAGTTTGTCCTTCATCACTACTCCAAACAAGGTCACTCTTAAATCATCATATAAAGTCAAATACAAAGTGCAGTTCATTCTCCATCTCCCCTAAATCACAGCCGGTACACAGACGGCACACAGACGGCACACAGACGGTCCTACGTTAGACGTTAATTAATTAAGGGCAGCCTTTCCAACAACATGACGTCTTCATCATGGCCAGCTGGCCCGATACTGCGGGGACATGGCCAGCTGGCCCGATACTGCGGGGACATGGCCAGCTGGCCCGATACTGCGGGGACATGGCCAGCTGGCCCGATACTGCGGGGACATGGCCAGCTGGCCCGATACTGCGGGGACATGGCCAGCTGGTCAGATACTGCGGGGACATGGCCAGCTGGCCAGATACTGTGGGGACATGGCCAGCTGGCCCGATACTAAAGAGGCACAACCACCACTGCCTTCTCTCTGCATATCAAATCACACCCTTATCTCTACATAGTGATACTTCTGACTAGTCACAATGAGTGTGATCTGAGATCTGCCCATGAAGACTGTAGACATCTCTAAAAAATGAGAAGGACGGATAGATGTGGATATATCGTTTTTTTTTTTTGGTATTGTAATGTTTTTAAAATTGTATAAACTGCCTTAATGTTGCTGGATCCCAGGAAGAGTAGCTGCTGCCTTGGCAGGAACTAAATTGTGATCCTTAATAAACCCCAGGAAGAGTAGCTGCTGCCTTGGCAGGAACTAAATGGTGATCCTTAATAAACCCCAGGACGAGTAGCTGCTGCCTTGGCAGGAACTAAATGGTGATCCTTAATAAACCCCAGGAAGAGTAGCTGCTGCCTTGGCAGGAACTAAAGGGTGATCCTTAATAAACCCCAGGAAGAGTAGCTGCTGCCTTGGCAGGAACTAAATGGTGATCGTTAATAAACCCCAGGAAGAGTAGCTGCTGCCTTAGCAGAAACTAAATGGTGATCCTTAATAAACCCCAGGAAGAGTAGCTGCTGCCTTGGTGATCCTTAATAAATACAAACACATATTTAGAACGAGAACTATGGTAAACAAACCTTCTTCGTCAATCCACTTCATGGTGAAGAGCTGGTCGTTGTCCATGCAGCACATGTCTTTGACCTCCCCGTGCAGCTCCTCGTAGGAGATGGACGGCTCAAAGTGGGTGATCATGATGTCCCTGAGAGAGAGGACAGGATACATTAAATACACACTCTTATTTACTCAAAGTGGCCCGTATTCACAACGTCTCAGAGTAGGAGTGCTGATCTAGGACCAGGTACCCTCTTATCCATATAATTATGATCTGAAAGCCAATACTGATCCAAGATCAACAGCACTACTAGCCTGAGATGCTTTGTAAATACGGGCCAGTGTATATACAATTATGTGTAGGGCCACATGACCTGACCAGGAAAAAAAAAAACAGAAATGCATAGAGAGAGAATGAATGTGAGATGGTGAAACCCTGTTTTTTTTGTAGCTGTAGTTGCCCGTTATTGCTGTGAATGTCCAACATCTGACTCTAGATCAGGGATGGGCAACTGTTGGCCCGTGGATCAAATCCACTATTTTTGGTGGTGGGGGAGAACTCAGTCGGGGTCTGAACTTACTGTTGTGAGTTAGAATAGAATACACAAGGTGTATTATTCGTTTTTATCTTATGTCAGTCTGTAACCAAGTTTCCATCCAGTTTTTATTCTTGTTATGTCAGTCTGTAACCAAGTTTCCATCCACAGTTTTTATTCTTGTTATGTCAGTCTGTAACCAAGTTTCCACCCAGTTTTTATCTTGTTATGTCAGTCTGTAACCAAGTTTCCACCCAGTTTTTATTCTTGTTATGTCAGTCTGTAACCAAGTTTCCACCCAGTTTTTATTCTTGTTATGTCAGTCTGTAACCAAGTTTCCACCCAGTTTTTATTCTTGTTATGTCAGTCTGTAACCAAGTTTCCATCCACAGTTTTTATCTTGTTATGTCAGTCTGTAACCAAGTTTCCATCCACAGTTTTTCATCTTGTTATGTCAGTCTGTAACCAAGTTTCCATCCACAGTTTTTATTCTTGTTATGTCAGTCTGTAACCAAGTTTCCACCCACAGTTTTTATCTTATGTCAGTCTGTAACCAAGTTTCCACCCACAGTTTTTATTCTTGTTATGTCAGTCTGTAACCAAGTTTCCATCCAGTTTTTATTCTTGTTATGTCAGTCTGTAACCAAGTTTCCATCCAGTTTTTATCTTATGTCAGTCTGTAACCAAGTTTCCATCCACAGTTTTTATTCTTGTTATGTCAGTCTGTAACCAAGTTTCCACCCAGTTTTTATCTTGTTATGTCAGTCTGTAACCAAGTTTCCATCCACAGTTTTTATCTTGTTATGTCAGTCTGTAACCAAGTTTCCATCCAGTTTTTATCTTGTTATGTCAGTCTGTAACCAAGTTTCCATCCAGTTTTTATCTTGTTATGTCAGTCTGTAACCAAGTTTCCACCCAGTTTTTATTCTTGTTATGTCAGTCTGTAACCAAGTTTCCATCCAGTTTTTATTCTTGTTATGTCAGTCTGTAACCAAGTTTCCACCCAGTTTTTATCTTGTTATGTCAGTCTGTAACCAAGTTTCCATCCAGTTTTTATTCTTGTTATGTCAGTCTGTAACCAAGTTTCCATCCAGTTTTTATGCAAGTAAAGTAATACTGTATAAAAAAAAATAATAATAAAAAACTCACGACAGCTGTGATGGAAACAGGAAGTTTCGGAACAATACTATAAATTCAGACAGATGATTTGTTCTTTCAACATGGTGGGATGTTTGGGTGTGTAAAATTAATTAGGCTACAAATGGAGGTGGAAACGCCTTATGCGCAAATATAGATATAACAACCATCATATGGAGGTAAACTTGGGAGTCACGCGATGATCTGGTATTTGGGCCACCCACTACAATTCTGTAAACCATGCAGTTTATTAGGCTACAGATAAAATGAGTTTTGATGAACTTCACAGGGTGGTGAACGTGCACGGTGGCGGGCTTGATGCTGCCAACCAATAAATATTCTTGCTCTTATTCATAATAATCTCATTATATATACACACTAGTCTACCTGCACTGTAACTGCGACCTGTTGGCTAGAGAGCGTGTGTCCAGACCAGAGTAGACACATTTACTCTTTATACGCAACTGTTTTTGTGACAAAACTATCTGTAGAGTTAAAAATATGATGGAAACACATTGTACATTTGATTTTTATTCGGTACATGAACATTTTAAGCGAAACAGTATATTTTGTGTTGCATTACGTCATCACACACTGATTTTTTTAATCTGCAACAAGTCTGTTTGGTGGAAATACCACAGGTGAGAAAATACACATTTTCTTCATGCAGATTTTAGAATACTCGTATAAAAATCTGTCAATGTGATGGAAATTTACCTACTACTGACAGTCACTCACTCAGTTAGCCCATGTCAGAAAAACAACAACATTTGATTGGTAAGTTAGTCTAGCCAGCCATTTAAACTTGTAGGAATCATGGTCGAATTGATTTTGAGTGGACCATGATTTTGTTAGTCACTCTCACTCATATCATAAAAAAAACCAATTTCTCTCCACCCCATGGCAAAACATGTACAATTGCAGTTAACTTGCTTTTAAAAAAGTACAACATTCACTTAGGGCCTCCAAAAGGCTTAGGCCGACTGACTGCATGTGTGAGTATGGATGTGGGTATCGTCAAAGTTGCCCATCCCTGGTCTGGATGAGCCTCTGGCCCATAATCTACCAGCTCTATACACAATCACCAATCCCTCCATGGCCCCCTGATAGCCAGGCTAGCAGCCTACAGGACAGGAGACAGACAGATAGCAGAGCGAGACAGCAGCTCTCTCTGGCAGCATCCAAAATGGCACCCTATTCCTTACATAGTACACTACTTTTGACCAGAGCCCTATGGGAATAGGATGTTGTTTGGGATACATGGTCTGTCTCAGTCAGAAGGGTTGATGGCCAGCTCTAGAAGCCCTCCTCCCTCTGTCCAATGACAGTATGTTAATGAGGCACAGGGCAGGCTGCAGGCCTGGGTTTCCCAACCATCACACAGACAGCAGGCTGGGTTTTACAACCATCACACAGACAGCAGGCCTGGGTTTTACAACCACCACACAGACAGCAGGCCTGGGTTTCCCAACCATCACACAGACAGCAGGCCTGGGTTTCCCAACCATCACACAGACAGCAGGCCTGGGTTTTACAACCACCACACAGACAGCAGGCCTGGGTTTTACAGCCATCACACAGACAGCAGGCCTGGGTTTTACAGCCATCACACAGACAGCAGGCCTGGGTTTCACAGCCATCACACAGACAGCAGGCCTGGGTTTCACAGCCATCACACAGACAGCAGGCCTGGGTTTCACAACCACCACACAGACAGCAGGCGTGGCAGAGAGAGAGAGACCTGCACTGTTGCCACAAGAAAAGGCCAACCAGTGAGAGAACAAACACCATTGTAAAAACAACACATAATTATGTTAAGTATAAAGGGAAAAAAATAAATGAACTATTTGCACATCATTACATTGTACATAGACATGACTTTTGAAATGTCTCTATTCCTTTAAAACTTCAGTGACTGACGTTTACTGTTAATTTTATATTGTTTATTTCACTTTTGTTTATTATCTATTTCACTTACTTTAGCAATGTAAACATGTTTCCCCAGGCCAATAAAGCCCATTGAATTGAGAGTGGAGTAAAGGCCATCGCAGCCAGTCTGACCCCTGAGGGCAGCACCAGCCCTCTCTCTCTCTTTACTACCATTAATCAAACCCACTCTCCAGACCCAGTCCTCCTCCTCATCCTGCTGGGTCTCTTTATAGGGGGACAGTAAAACAGCAGCTCTCACAGAGACACACCGGCATAGTCAAGGTCATCAGGACAGACAGACATCCACCCGAACAGAACCCACCCACCTTCCTTCCTTCCACAGGGCCTATACACCAGACTAGGACCCACATGATCACATCAGTCCATATAGAAAAGGTCAAAATTGTTGCTTTCATCCTAAATAAAATTATTTTCTTTCACTTTCAGTGCAAAGGATGCGCCTCTTTCCCTTCAAATGATCATGACAGTCGGAGTAAGGTCATACAGAAGCTGGAGGTAGTTGAAATACTTCAACACTGTGCTATGTAATGCGTGGCAATAAATAATATTGCAGAGTACAACAGTGTGTGCAGCTATTTCTACCGCTTTCCCATGTTGCGGGGTCTAGCCTGCTCCTGGGAAAATGGTTGGATGTGCTAGCTGTTAGCCTACATTACTACTGAAGTGCATAGTCTACTTCAGGTGAGCTCATCATTCCAGGCTTAGAACGACAGAGGTTCTTGGCAGACAGAGAATGGGCTGGTGTCTCCTACATTCCCTCCCCTCTCTCTCTCTCTCACACGTGTTCTCTTGATCCTCCTTCATGTTCTCTCGCATCCTTCTCCTTCTCTTTTCATTCTAGGGTTTTGATAACAAGAAGCAGATCAAACTATTTGGTCCTTTAAAAAAACAGCAGTATGTAAAATATTGTGTGATAAATACATGGGACTCTGGATGACAACATAACGTTTGTTTCCAACATCAGGGGCTGTTGTCCTAAAGAAGTTAAATCCGCTTTGTGTTTTTGTTTCCTTACCACGCTACTAACAAGTATCACACTATACTGGTATCGTACCTGGCCATACTTCTCTTTTTATATTCCTCCCTCTCTGCATTCTCTCCCTCCCCCTCTCTCTCTCTCCATCCTGTTTGTGTTAATTAGTGACAGTACAGGAGGAGGAGTGTTGACCACCATTCTGGTTGGTAGCTACACTTCTACAGGCCTCCTTAGCACCAGCGCCACACACACAGTAGCAACATAGCTAGTGGCTACACACACACACACACATTATTTCTCAAATGAAACCCCATTCATTCAAGCCACACTGTGGCTTAACACACAGAGCCAGTATCAAGGCCAGCATACTTCTCCATGACGTGACATCCAGCCAGGAAACTGGACCTTAATTTATTTGTCAGGGACATGGTACAACATGCCAACGCACCAGACGTATCGGTAGTCCTGACCACTAGGGGTTCATTAAACACCTTGCTTCTACACGGTGGTTAAAGTTTACCCAGACAGCAGCACTCTAACAAAGACACTGCTGTTACTCCCCTATGCAGAGAAGGCCTGCAGGAACTAGAGCTATAGCCTCAGAAAACTACTGGATATTACCATGGTTGGTAGAATAAAAAACATGACAAACTCTAGGCCTGCATGTAACTGTCCACCTGCCTTGGGGATGGAGACAGGCCTGGTGTTCTGCTGTGGGGATAAGTGGATGTCTTGTCCTTTTTAAAACATTTTTTAGCTGTGAATATTACCATGACTTTGGCCTGAACCACCTCGGAAGATAAGTGTAACAGATGGATTGTGCAAATACAGTGGCTCATCACTGGTGAGTAACAGAATAAATGCCATCTATGATTCCACCTCACTGTCGCTGCGCAAAAGGAAGTTGGAATTAGTGTTGTATTTTCACAAATGGGTTTAACCAAGGTTTTTGATCCAGAGGAAAACACTGGATGTGTGAGTTAGAGAATTTCTGTTCTTTACTGTTATATTTAAAAAATATATATATATATAATAATAAATATATATTTTTTGAACTTGCTTTTCAGCATTAGCCTTCATTCATGGGGTGGCAGGTAGCCTAGTGGTTAGAGCGTTGGACTAGTAACCAAAAGGTTGCTAGATCGAATCCCCGAGCTGACAAGGTAAAAATCTGTCGTTCTGCCCCTGAACAAGGCAGTTAACCCACTGTTCCTAGGCCGTCATTGAAAATAAGAATTTGTTTTTAACTGACTTGCCTAGTTAAATAAAAAGGTAAAAAAAATATGGGTACTTCATTAGTTAGCCTATCATATAGACGCAGATCAAAAATACTTCTTATTTTAAATTCTGCTGTGCTTCAGTCAGGGCTCGCTCCAAATCATGAATCTAAAAATGACATATTTCAGTTCCACTTCCACACAAGATTAAATATCTTTGCTCTCGTCATTGAATCACAAGCGCTCTGCCTGACGTGTAGGCTACTTTTCTGGCTACATACTTTCAATTAGAAAGAGTAGAAACATGATTGCCATGCATTGTTTTCAGTAACAACAACAAAAATACTTTTATTATAAGCTAATTTACTTGTGTCTGGCTACTAGCCAAATAGCGTTGCACTTCTGTTTAGAGGTCGACCGATTAACCGGAATGGCCAATTAATTAGGGCCGATTTCAAGTTGTCATAACAATTGGTAATCGGCATTTTTGGACACCGATTATTGCCGATTACATTGCGCTCCACGAGAAGACTGCGTGGCAGGCTGACTACCTGTTACGCGAGTGCAGCAAGGAGCCAAGGTAAGGTGCTAGCTAGCATTAAACGTATCTTATTAAAAACAATCAATCAATCTTAACATAATACTAGTTAACTGCACATGGTTGATGATATTACTAGTTTATCTAGCTTGTCCTGCATTGCATATAATTGATGCGTTGCATATTATTGATGCGGTGCCTGTTAATTTATCATCGAATCACAGCTTACTTCGCCAAACGGGTGATGTAACAAGCGCATTCACGAAAAAAAGCACTGTCGTTGTACCAATGTGTACCTAACCATAAACATCAACGCCTTTCTTAAAATCAACACAAGTATATATTTTAAAACCTGCATATTTAGTTAATATTGCCTGCTAACATTAATTTCTTTAAACTAGGGAAATTGTGTCACTTCTCTTGCGTTCTGTGCAACAGAGTCAGGGTATATGCAGCAGTTTGGACCGCCTGGCTCGTTGCGAACTGTGTGAAGACCATTGCTTCCTAACAAAGATAGCCAACTTCACCAAAACGGGGGATGATTTAACAAAAGCGCATTTGCGAAAAAAGCACAATCGTTGCACGAATGTACCTAACCATAAACATCAATGCCTTTCTTGAAATCAATACACAGAAGTATATTTTTTTAACCTGCATATTTAGTTCAAAGAAATTCATGTTTGCAGGCAATATTAACTAGGCAAATTGTGTCACTTCTCTCTCCAAATAAGTCAGGGTATATGCAGCAGTTTGGGCCACCTGGCTCGTTGCGAACTAATTTGCCAGAATTTTACGTAATTATGACATAACATTGAAGGTTGTGCAATGTAACAGCAATATTTAGACTTATGGATGCCACCCGCTAGATAAACGGAGCGGCTCCGTATTTCACTGAAAGAATAAACGTTTTGTTTTCGAGATGATAGTTTCCGGATTCGACCATATTAATGACCTAAGGCTCGTATTTCTGTGTGTTATTATATCATAATTAAGTCTATGATTTGATAGAGCAGTCTGACTGAGCAGTGGTAGGCAGCAGCAGGCTCGTAAGCATTCATTCAAACAGCACTTTCCTGCGTTTGCCAGCAGCTCTTTGCAATGCTTCAAGCATTGCGCTGTTTATGACTTCAAGCCAATCAACTCCCGAGATTAGGCTGGCAACACTAAAGTACCTATTAGAACATCCAATAGTCAAAGGTAAATTAAATACAAATCGTATAGAGAGAAATAGTCCTATAATAACTACAACCTAAAACTTCTTACTTGGGAATATTGAAGACTCACGTTAAAAGGAACCACCAGCTTTCATATGTTCTGAGCAAGGAACTTAAACGTTAGCTTTTTTACATGGCACATATTGCACTTTTACTTCCTTCTCCAACACTTTGTTTTTGCATTATTTAAACCAAATTGAACATGTTTCATAATTTATTTCAGACTAAATTGATTTTGATGTATTATATTAAGTTAAAATAAGTGTTCATTGTTCATTCAGTATTGTTGTAATTGTCATTATTACAAATATATAAAAAATTAAATAATAATAAAAAATAAAAAATAAATCGGCCGATTAATCGGCATAGGCTTTTTTGGTCCTCCAATAATCGGTATCGGCATTGAAAAATAATAATCAGTCGACCTTTACTTCTGTTGTCATGTGATAAAATATTTTCTGCCGAATGTGTTATGAACTATAGTTCACGCCCCATCTCACTCTATTGAAGCAAAATTCAATATGAAAACATGTTTTAGATTTTTTTTTTAAATGGTCTGTTTTTTGAAAATGCTGATTTCTGAAAACTAAAGCGACCCCTGGATGTATCCTGATCATGAACGTAGGTACACCACCCTGGCAGCCCCATCTGCTGCTGGGCGGGTAGATCGGTCACTCCAGCATGGAGGTTGGTCAGTGTGCCCCTCTCCCCAGGCAGCACACCTAGGAACATCCATCATCTCTCTGTCATTGTGTTACTACTGGGAGGCATGGAATCCCACCACCACCACCACCACCACCCACCCTGCTCCACTGAACTGCTACAGAACCTGCTGTGGTACTCTCACACACACACAACCTTCACCTACAGAGAGGCAGGGATCAGGGTGAATAGAATGGAGGGTAAGGTTGTGCCAATACCCAAATAACCATGGTCATAAAGACATCATTGAGCAGTCTATGGCCAACTGAATCATAACATGGTGAGATTGACTATACCATAAACAGTTCAGCCTAGCTAAGTGCCAGCCCCATTACGAGCAAAACAAATTGAGTGGTTTGACCCCTAACTGTAATTAAATCTAGCAACAAGATTAGGCTACTTGTCAAACTAAAACATTCATAAACAATCATAGCATCGAGCAGGGCTAATCAACTGGCAAGATTCAGCACATTTATCCATTTATAAAAATGGCCCTTTGATCAATTCTGAACATATATTTTTTTGAGCCATACCATTTTTTTTTGTTACTGTAGTTCTGCCCATTAACGCTGTGAATCAATATCACCCAATGTACTAGTTACAGCCTATCAGTGCTGCTAACATCAGCCAATAAGCTGCAAACATCTGGCAATGCCATTGTACCAGTCCGCCGCCTCAGCCAAGCTATTTTACAAGCTGGCTAGAAAATTTTACAAACATTTAGCACAGAGAATGTAAGCTGACAAAATGTCCCCTCAATTCAAAAGGAAATAAAAGTGGATGATGATAATCGCTGATTCATAAGTGAGTGGACTGAGAAGAACCTGTTCGTAGAAATTGCGGGAGGGAAGCCTATGTGCCTGCTGTTCACAAGTCGACACCCATCTCTCCAGTTGGTTCAGATGTAGGCCAAAATACATTTAAAAAACTGCCTCGTATGAGCAGAGCCGGGTCAATATAGTGCGATCTGGCTCCACACGGGAGAAGGCTATGCCAGCCTCTCTCCGTGTGGCTTGGACACTTAGGGGAGAGAAGAAAAAAAAATAGAGGCCTTTTACGGACACTGAGAATGTAAAAGAGTGCATGCATGCTGGCTGCAGTGAGGAGGTAACCACGGATGACAAGGTGAGAAATCAGATGATCTCATCATTAAAAATAAACCCGTCGAACACATGAACAGCAAGGAGAATCGAAGTTCTAGCTATGGAAGTGTTTGAAACTCTTTTGGGCAGACTGCAAATCGCTAAGGTAAATGTCTCCTGCTGTGGACAAGCCTACTGACATTGAATAGTTGTACTTATTTGTGAGATTTTTTTTATGGAGAGTGCTTTCGGGAGGATATGCTGGGCTTAATGCCATTGGAGGGACACACTAGTGGTGAGATCCTTTTTCAGAAAATGGTCTACTTTTTTCAATGAGAATGGACTGGATTTGTAGTAAGTTAACATGCTTGTCACAGACGGCGCTCCGTCTACGGCGGGCAGAGTACATGGGACCGTCTTCCCGCCTATCAGTTCTTTCAACGAAGATGAGATCACTACACCGAGCTTAACTCAGCGGTGTGTTAAAAAACACCATGGACTCAGTCAGGCCTATCCTAAACTTCATCCGATTAACATCTGACTTGCAACATGGCTTATTTTGTAGTCTGCTGAAAGACATGTCTGCTAAGCATCATGATCTACGTTTACATCATGCTGTTAGGTGGCTATGCAAGAGTAATTCAAGAGAGTATGTGAGTTTAGGGAGGAGATAGTTGCTTTTGTCCACGATTGCCACGACAACAAAACCGCTGACGTCACTCGACGAGGGTCCCCTACAGCTGGAGTTAGTAGACATGTTCACATCAGCTGATCCGAGGCAGGCGCTTCGGTCTGTGTGAAGTTTTGGACTGAGCATATTATTGCAGGGCAAATCCCAAACATAAGAGCATTGGCGTGTTGTCTTTTAACAATGTTTTGATCAACATACACATGTGGATCCAGCTTATCTTACATTAATTCCAGAAAAACGAACACATGTTCCTCCTTGTCAAAGGTGAATCTTCATCACTGCCTGCGGGTTGCCCTGACTCCTGCCAAACTTTTCTGCTGTTTCCCTAATCTCAACAGTGCAATTTCTCCCATTAGAAGGGAAACACGTGTGTGTGTGTGTGTGTGTGTGTGTGTGTTTTTCTTATATTAAGACAGGAAAGAATGAACTGAATAGATATAGAACAGAATGTGATGCTGGTCAACAGAGATATGCCATGTTTCCTATGTGTAAAAAAACAAAATGAAATGATAAATCCAAACAAAAGATGAATGTATGTACGTACAATACACTGTTAAGTATAAATGCGTTCCATTATTTCAAAAAGTTGATGCACTGAATTACTCTTAAAGCACTTCAAATAAACTTTTAGCAACATGTTATTTAAATAAACGTGCTTTCTAAGATTCTAATTGTGTATTGTTTTTTTAAACCAGTCTTAGGAAGAGTAATCCCATGTAGAAAATATCTGGCCATATTCAAATCTGGCCCCTTTAAGAATATAGTTGAATTGCTCTGGCACAGAGGTTACAGTGGTTGTTGTTGAATTGCCCTGGCAGAGAGAGTATAGTGGCTGTTGTTGAATTGCCCTGGCATAGAGGGTACAGTGGTTGTTGTTGAATTGCCCTGGCATAGAGAGAACAGTGGTTGTTGTTGAATTGCCCTGGCATAGAGAGAACAGTGGTTGTTGTTGAATAGCCCTGGCATAGAGAGAACAGTGGTTGTTGTTGAATAGCCCTGGCATGTTCCTCCTTGTCAAAAGTGAATCTTAATCACTGCCTGCGGGCTGCCCTGACTCCTGCCAAACTTTTCTGCTCTTATCCTAATCTCAACAGTTTTGGCCACCAAACCAGAGGCAGGATTCCCGAGGAAAGCAGGTTGAATTGTTGACAGAGAACTAGGGTCAGCGAGAGAAAGAGATTATTTTCCTCTCTTGGTAAGTAGGCAGTGCCTGTCTTTTATAGCAGCTCTCTGTCTGCATCAGTGCACAACACAAAGGTAGAGGTCGACCGATTATGATTTTTCAACGCCGATACCGATTATTGGAGGACCAAAAAAAGCCGATACCAATTAAAATCAGCCGATTGTATTTATTTATTTGTAATAATGACAATTACAACAATACTGAATGAACAATTAACACTTTTATTTTAACTTAATATAATAGATCAATAAAATCAATTTAGTCTCAAATAAATAATGAAACATGTTCAATTTAGTTTAAATAATGCAAAAACAAAGTGTTGAAGAAAGTAAAAGTGTAATGTGTGCCATGTAAAAAAGCTAACGTTTAAGTTCCTTGCTCAGAACATGAGAACATATGAAAGCTGGTGGTTCCTTTTAACATGAGTCTTCAATATTCCCAGTTAAGAAGTTTTAGGTTGTAGTTATTATAGGACTATTTCTCTCTATACCATTTGTATTCATATACCTTTGACTATTGGATGTTCTTATCGGCACTTTAGTATTGGCAGCATAGCTTCCGTCCCTCTCCTCGCCCCTATCTGGGCTCGAACCAGGAACACATTGACAACAGCCACCCTTGAAGCATCGTTACCCATCGCTCCACAAAAGCCGCGGCCCTTGCAGAGCAAGGGGAACAACTACTTCAAGGTCTCAGAGCGAGTGACGTCACCGATTGAAACGCTATTAGCGCGCACCCCGCTAACTAGCTAGCCATTTCACATCGGTTACACCAGCCTAATCTCGGGAGTTGATAGGCTTGAAGTCATAAACAGCTCAATGCTTGAAGCACAGCGAAGAGCTGCTGGCAAACGCACAAAAGTGCTGTTTGAATGAATGCTTACGAGCCTGCTGCTGCCTACCACCACTCAGTCAGACCGCTCTATCAAATATCAAACCATAGACTTAATTATAACATAATAGCATACAGAAATACGAGCCTTAGGTCATTAATATGGTCAAATCAGGAAACTCTCATTTCGAAAACAAAACGTTTATTCTTTCAGTGAAATACGGAACCGTTCCGTATTTTATCTAACGGGTGGCATCCATAAGTGTAAATATTCCTGTTACATTGCACAACCTTCAATGTTATGTCATAATTACGTAAAATTCTGGCAAATTAGTCCGCAACGAGCCAGGCGGCCCAAACTGTAGCACATACCCTGACTCTGCGTGCAATGAATGCAATAGAAGTGACAATTTCCCTAGTTTAATATTGCCTGTTAACCTGGATTTCTTTTAACTAAATATGCAGGTTTAAAAATATATACTTCTATGTATCGATTTTAAGAAAGGCATTGATGTTTATGGTTAGGTACATTCGTGCAACGATTGTGCTTTTTTCGAAAATGCACTTGTTAAATCACCCGTTTGGCGAAGTAGGCTGTGATTCAATGATAAATGAACAGGCACCACATCGATTATATGCAACGCAGGACAAGCTAGATAAACTAGTAATATCATTAACCATGTGTAATTAACTAGGGATTATGTTAAGATTGATTGTTTTTTTATAAGATATATTTAATGCTAGATAGCACCTTACTATGGCTCCTTGCTGCACTCGCATAACAGGTAGTCAGCCTGCCACGCAGTCTCCTCGTGGAGTGCAATGTAATCGGCCATGATCAATGTCCAAAAATGCCGATTACCAATTGTTATGAAAACTTGAAATCAGCCATAATTAATCGGCCATTCCAATTAATCTGTCGACCTCTAATAGAGAGTACAGTGGTTGTTGTTGAATAGCCCCGGCATAGAGGGTACAGTGGTTGTTCTGAGCACTTAAAGCCATTGGCTATCAGGCTATTATGATAACTAAGATGGTGGGAAAGAAGAGAGAGAATTGACAGCTTTGTGCCTGATGTGATGTGCTTGGAGGGCTTTCATTGAATATAAGAATATGACAACACACTTCCTCTTTACAAAGCCGGGGCTGAACCCCTATGGCACCCTATTCCATATACACAGTGTACTACTATTGACCAGAGCCCTGGTCAAAAGTAGTTCACTATATAGGGAATGGGTGCCATTTGGGACACAAATCAGGCTTTTGTGTTGTGCACTGATGCAGACAGAGAGCTGCTATAAAAGACTGCCACTGCCTACTTACCAAGAGAGGAAAATAATCTCTCTCTCTCTCGCTGACCCTAGTTCTCTGTCAACAATTCAACCTGCTCTCCTCAGGAATCCTGCGTCTGGTTTGGAGGCCAAGTGGCCCTGTGTATTTATGTCAAATTGGCCATTATTATAGGACAGTATGAAAGCATATATAAAGAGCAGAGCCATAGAAACAGTATATGACTGATACAAGGAAGTACAGCAAAAACTGTATATAGGACTGAAGGTCAGAATCAGAAATGTGATTCGGATGAGAGCCAACAGGGATGTCGGCCTTTCCTGGATCCAAACTTAGTTGTTCTGCTTCAACATGAAGTGAAACATTACTGTGCCGCTTGGATCCAGGCTAACAGAGACAAGCTTTTCTCTACTGAAATATTATTGCCTTTACCACTGTTCATTCACAAATGTATAGAACAGCCAATGCTTATATATATAGCCTGGTTGCCTTAATAATGAGAGGCATGTCCCTGCACTTGACAAACCAATTAAATGCTTCATACCAGATTCTCCAAATACTTGACATTCCTAGGCGGTCATCTCAGAAATAGTATGGATGTTCTGCTTCCAGAAACAACTCGTTTAATTACCTAGAGACAATAGTGCTGGCTGGGCGGCTATGTAGACTTAGCATGAAATACAACAGGTCTGGCAGAAGTTACTGGTAATACACGTTTGGCCAGTCTCCCTCTGGGAAAAAAACACAATCACAGACTCGGCATCACACAAGGAGTGTTAGGCAACATCTGTGTTTGACAAGTGATTTCAATCTTTGAATACAATTACGGATCACCATTCACTAGCTATAATTGAACCACAAACAGTGACATCTCAAAATAGGCTCTCTAATCTCTAATCTATTGCAAATAAACAAAAAAAAAGGTTATTCAATGTAGGTTATTCATATCATGCTGTTAAATGGTTCAGTCCAGTTAGGACAACACACCAGCTTCATTAGCTGACTATGAGGACCCTGACAAGAATCAAACATCCAGCTAACGTTCGCTTGCTTCATCGCCAACACCAGTTAGCTTGCCTCTTAACGAAGTTCAATGTAACGTTACTTAAGTCATGTCTCAGAACCTGTAGCCATTAAGCCATGAAACAATGGGGGTGAAGTTTCACTTGCTTAAAATAGATTTGAGATAAAATAACGTGTATGCTAAACTAGCAGCTAGCTACATGTCTGGATAGTTCCACTTGCCTGTCAAGTTTCTCGTTAACGTTACCTGGCTAACTATCTGGCTAATAAAGCCTAGACCAAGTTACTAACGAGACAAATAACGATTTGTTTAATGCCAAAACAAATTGCAAACCCTAACTGTGTACTTACCCTTTGTAGTAAGCTTTTACCCGGACTTGGTAAGGGTTTTCGCCGGGGTGAGACATGCTGCTGTCCCGCAACGTCGGCATTATAAACTCTCAGATTCAGACACTCCGCTCGCTGAAGATGCCTTCCTACTGCGGCTAACTTAGCTGTGTACCACACCCAAAACCTCTCTTCTGTACCTATATCGATAGATAAAATAATTAGCTAGCTGACTAGCTATGGAAACGAATAATTGGCGTTTTCTTAATTTTACAAAATTCAGACATAAAAGTAATGTAAAACTGGAAGTAATCCGCCTAACAACACTCCTTACTACTGTAAAGGCCTCGCGACGGACGAATCCATTAGCGGAATGTAAAAGGGGCAACAAATGACTTCAAATCAACAAACTAAACAAGAAGATACAAAATATTTTTCTGCGTTCAGTGTATATAAAACATATATATATATAATACAAGGCAAATAATGTTAATCTCATATATTATAATGATAGACAATGAGTACATTTTCTGTTCACCACAATACTTTAAAATGAATGTGTTCGCCAGCATTCCGATTGTACCAACTGAAATGTGAGGGGGGGGGAGTCTACATCCTGAACTAGACCTTTGTGGGGTCCTTGGGAATTACATTGTATATTGCCATTTCTACATATAATTTCAATTCTATAAAATATGTGGAAATTGAAATGGAGTTATTGATATGAAAATCATATTTTGGAAATATAGATTGATTGGTATTCTTTTTGCAATACAAAACTTACACGTATGACCACGTTACAGTCATACAGAATCCATGATGATGCATGAAAGACAGATACCAGCAGTTCTCTGTTCAACATTAGCATGATTTATGAAGTCTGGAAAACCTGTGGTATCTTTTCCCGAGTCTTGTGTCACCTAGTGGACATACAAATAGTAGTAGTATTGCAATAGATACTACCAGTAAAACTTTACATTTTTTGTTTGTTGCATGTTGAATGATTTTGCTTGCATTAATTCTCAAAACGCTCCAACAAAAAGACTAGACACAAAACTATTTGTATACAGGCTTACAAATAAGATACATTGGAGTCTTAGCCTATGGCGTGCGCCTTGTGCACTCTCAATTGTGCAATTTATTTGTGAAAGCAGGAGCACTTACTATTTTCTACATCTAAAATAGAACCTTTTGATCTCTCCCAGAGCAGAATAACACAATATCAGGTCATTAAAAACGACGATGTCTTGTAAATTGGACAGTCTGTACGTCTCCTACTCTCGGTCTTCGTCATAGGTCTATAAAAACTGTCTGCGCTATTCCTGGCCTAATCTAAGTTGTTGCCATGGTAACATTTTTTGAGTCTGCAGAAGATTCATTTTGTGTGATTTGTTTCATATCATGGCAGCTATAGGGCTTAATTCTCAAAGCCTCTCTGATCACACAGACCATGTGCACACAAGACAATATCCTATTAAGGACATGTTAGTCTATTCTATTCTAGTTTTCCTGTGGCTCAGTTGGTAGAGCATGGTGTGTGCAACGCCAGGGTTGTGGGTTCGATTCCCACGGGGGGCCAGTACAAAAAAATAAAAATGCATGAAGTGAAATGTATGCAATCACTACTGTAAATTGCTCTGGATAAGAGTGTCTGCTAAATTACTAACATGTAAATGCACACCGATGGTACTAAATGGTGACTTGAGAGTAGACTGTTTAATGTATTAGGCTACAAAGTTAATTCAGCAATAAAGGATATGTTCTGTTAAATAATTTAATGTAGGCCTAATTTTATTCAAAAGGTTGTCAAGCAATAAAGATTTAAATGCAATTTTAGCAATTTGTTGATACAGTAGTGTATATAAATTACACCTGCATTTATTTGTGGTGATAATGGCTGTAAAAGCCTTGACTTTGTCTCCAAAATGAGAAATGTTATTTTTTTTAATTAACATTTCTTTTTACAGTAAAGACCTCTGCTCTGTTGTGTATGGTCCTCCCACACTGCAGGTGGTACTGTGTCTAGGTTTTCATTCCGTCGGTTCTAATGCTTGATGCGTTTAGAACATGATTGTGACAGTCTGAACCCGCAGGGTTTTGTTCTGCCACTTCGCCATGGGTCAGGTCTAGTAACAAATCCAACCAGGTAACAGCGGTGATAGGTGAACGATTGTGCATGGATATATAGGGCTATTATAGGCAGCCATATAATTGGCAAAGGAATTAGATGATGTTGCCCAAACTTAATATATTTTATGTACCAAACCCAGGTCATCCACATGCCTGGAATCCAACCCATTTCAGGCTGAGTTTAAGACGAGGCATTAGTTCTGGGAGATACAATTGGTCATCAGGTCTGGTGAGAGTAGTTCAGGTCTGTCTTGTGTGGTAGTCACTGAACCATCCCCACTACACAATATGAGCAGTGTTTCTCTGCTGTGTCGTTCTATCAAGCAGGCCATCCACAGCAGGCCCCAGACCATGGCAGCTCAGTGCCTGCAGCAGATGTATGCTGCCCAGCAGCAACACGTCATGCTGCAGACAGCATCCCTGCAACAGACACAGCCACACAGTAACAGACAGTCCCCTACCTCACCCCCCTGCAGCCAACTGCATGGTTCCCCAGGTACCAGAATCACAATCTCAAACATCTATCTGCCTACCAATGCCTAGTGAGACCACTGCAATTCTGTCTGTCTGTCTCCAGATCCCCATCCCTGCCTCTCCAGAAACAGGCCAGCTGATTGGTTGTTCTGGGTTCCAGCTCCACCACAGGCAGGATTACCCGGCAGGTCATGCTCCTGGGGACTGCCTCCTGTAACCAGGCCCAGATGGTACCTACCATCTCCCTCTTACTCTAACAGTTTTGTTGCGCATGATAAACGATCTACTTGCCCAAATATTATAGGAAGTAAAAGAAGAGCTTCATTGTAATCATTACAATTTCTCTGTCTCTTTTTCCACTGATGTTTTCCAACAATTTCTCTTTCACATTGGGAGTTTCTACTAACTTTTTCCTGCTTTTCTCTTTCTTCTTGGTGTCGTTTCGCTTTTTTTTCTTTCTTCCGCCTCTTCTGTCTGTCAGTTGATTCTGACCCCTGCGGCCACCGTGGCAGCAGTCCACCCTGACCTGCCTTCTGCAGCTCCTCTCAACTCTCCGCCTCCCAGGTCAACAACCACCAATAGGATCAAGGGTTAAAGGTGAAAAGGTTAAGAATGGCCAGGTTTTACATGCCTGGCAGGCTAGCTAGCCTGTCGTCAGAAAGCACAGCAGAAGTTCACAACTCACTACTACCGAGATGTCATTTATATAGCTGGACGACAAATACATTTTATACTATTTTTCAATAAAAAAAAATGTAGGCCTATGTGATCACTGCATTGTAAGTCGTTTTGGATAAAGGCATATGCTAAGTGGTATATACAGTGTCTGACATGGCTAGATATGTGGACAGGTAAAATATATCTGACTTGGTATTTCATGGCTAGATGTGGACAGGTGGCATATATCTGACTTGGTATTTCATGGCTAGATGTGGACAGGTGGTATATATTTGACTTGGTATTTCATGGCTAGATGTGGATAGGTGGCATATATCTGACTTGGTATTTCATGGCTAGATGTGGACAGGTGGTATATATTTGACTTGGTATTTCATGGCTAGATGTGGATAGGTGGCATATATCTGACTTGGTATTTCATGGCTAGATGTGGACAGGTGGTATATATTTGACTTGGTATTTCATGGCTAGATGTGGACATGTGGCATACTGTATATCTGAATACACTGTAACATGCACTATATATAGAAAAGTATGTGGACACCCCTTCAAATTAGTGGATTTGGCTATTTCAGCCACACCCGTTGCTGACAGATGTAGAAAATCCAGCAGGCATCCATGCTACATATTCGTCACCAAACCCAAGGTCATCTACAAGTCCTTGCTAGGTAAAGCCCCGCCTTATCTCAGCTCATTGGTCACCATAGCAACACGCACCCGTAGCACGCGCTCCAGCAGGTATATGATCACCCCCAAAGCCAATTCCCCCTTTGGCCACCTTTCCTTCCAGTTTTCTGCTGCCAATGACGAACAAATTGCAAAAATCACTGAAGCTGGGGTCTTATATCTCCCTCTCTAACTTTAAGCATCAGTTGTCAGAGCAGCTTACCGATCACTGTACCTGTACACAGCCCATCCGTAAATAGCACACCAACTACCTCATCCCCATATTGTTATTTTTTTGTTGTTGCTCTTTTGTACTTCAGTATCTCAAATTGCACATCATCTGCACATCTATTACTCCAGTGTTAATGCTAAATTGTAATTATTTCGCCTCTATGGCCTATTTATTGCCCTACCTCCATAATCTTACTACATTTGCACACACTGTACATAGACTTTTCTCTTATGTTATTGACTGTACGTTTGTTTATCCCATGTGTAACTCTGTGTTGTTGTTTTTGTCGCACTGCTTTGCTTTATCTTGGCCAGGTCACAGTTGTAAATGAGAACTTGTTCTCAACTGGCCTACCTGGTAAAATAAAGGTGAAATATATATTTTTATTTTGTATTTTTTAAATTGACTGGCATGCACAGAGCCCTGACCTCAATCCCATCGAACACATTTGGGATGAATTGGAATGCCGACTGCTAGCCAGGCCTAATCGCCAAACATCAGTGCCCAACCTCACTAATGCTCTTGTGGCTGAATGGAAGCAAGTCCCCACAACAATGTTCCAACATCTAGTGGAAAGCCTTCCCAGAAGAGTGGAGGCTGTTATAGCAGCAATGTTCCAACATCTAGTGGAAAGCCTTCCCAGAAGAGTGGAGGCTGTTATAGCAGCAAAGGGGGGACCAACTCCATATTAATTCCCATGATTTTGGAATGAGATGTTCAACGAGCAGGTGTCCACATACTTTTGGTCATGTAGTCAATATATCAGGAACAATAGAGGCCCCAATGTGGAGCCCTGAGGGACACCATACCCACATATATGATATCCAGTACCTGCTCAAAGACATTGGATGTATGTAAGTAATATTTACCTAAAACGTGTGTCTTCTCTCCTCTCTTAGGTCCAGAGCCTGGCTGTGCGGTCCCACCTCCCCGGGGCTTTGGCCACTGGCCAGAGTGTCCTGTCGCAGCCGTCCTCCCGGCCCCAGGGCCATGTCCTGGTCAGCTCACTGCCCAAGATGTCCCTCTGTCCCCTGAGGTCCAGGCAGCAGTCTGACCTCTCGACAGACACCCCTGGAGCCGAGACCCAACCGGCCAACGTCACTCGGCTAACATCAGCAAACCAGCTTATCGCGCCTGGTAAGTCAAGTCACCATGGTTATAACTGTTGTGCTCTATTGGATTGAATCAGGGTTAGGCAGTACTGGTCCTGAGGATCCACAGGTTGTGCAAGGTTTTGTGCCAGTGCAGGGTTTAGTGTGGGTTTGTTACACATATCCAACCCCTCATGTCTGTTCACATGGTTTTATTGCCATTCCAGTGTCGTACACGCCTGTCCAATCCCATGCATTGGTCAGGCACCAGCTGCACTGTCCTCCCAGCCACAAGGGGGCGCCCACCAGCACATTGTCCAGCAGACCACAGCAGGATCCCACCGGCAGCTGCACCCCATCGCCCTGCGCCTCACACCCCATGCCACCTCCCCCACCTCCTACCCTCCAGCCCCTGGTCACTCCCACTCAAACCACCACCACCGTCCAATCCCAGCCCGGGGATGGCCTCCCAGTCCCCTCCTCTTCCTGTCAGCAGCCCGTCCCCACCCCACCTCCCCAGCAGACAGTGACCACCCCACCTCCCCAGTAGTGTCGTCATCAGCCCCTTCTCCTCTCCTGTGTCCCAGCATGCTCCAGCCCCAGCTGTTCTGCCAGCCCCAGCTCCAGCCCTCCACCCTGCGTCTTGGCCCCATCTCCCAGGCCTCTCTCCCCAGACTGCTCCAGCCTCCTCTGGCATCTCTCAAGAGGCTGTCCCTGCACTCAGTTCAGGAGGTCCAGTCCACTGGGGTTCTGGTGTCAAAGGAGGAGCTCCCCGTGGCAGAGGCACTGATTCAGAAGCCCTTCCAGAATCTTCCAGCATACCACATGTTCCAGAATCTTTCCCAGACGTTCCAGAACCTTTCCCCTCCCCAGACCGTAGCTGTGGAGCTGAAGGTGCAGCCACCCAACACATCCAGACCTCTGAGGAGAGAGGAGAGGACCCAAACCCTCCACCCACAATCTCTCCATTGGATGGTTCAAACAGACTCTGTAAAGACATACAGTCCAATTATACAGAGAACTGCACAGGTACACAACATTACTGTCTAACAATCATGTAATCAGTGAGGACTGCTTTATAGCACTTTTCAAGACACTCAAACACAAAGTACTGGCAGTTCCCATAGAGCAACAACACACATAACTCTCTCTCTCAACCTCTCCTCCAGGCAGGTTGGGATTCCCTTGCGTCCCTCCGTCCAGCCGCACTGTGATCCGCTCGTCATCCTCCTTTTACACCAGTTGCTTCCCCCCTTTCCTTACTGCCTGCCACCGCGGTAAGAAGCCCAGACCCCCCCCCCCCAGCCACCCTATCAGGGAGCCCTGAGAGAGATAGACCTCTCATCTTCACTCACCACATAGAAGAGTTAGTCGTCAGAGAAGCAGCCGTTCCTCCCGGTTCCCTGGTGGAAGCTCCACAGTGCACACTGCAACTGGTCACTAAACGCATGGATAGTAGCCTAGTAGTCACCCGTTCACAGTGTACTACATAGTGGTGGAAAAAGTACCCTATTGTCATACTTCAGTAAAAGTAAAAAAATACCTTCATTAAAAAAATTAAGTAAAAGTGAGTCACCCAGTAAAATACTTGAGTAAAAAGTCTAAAAGTATTTGGTTTTAAACATAATATAATATATATAATATCAAAAGTAAATGTAATTGCTAAAATATACTTAAGTATCAAAAGTAAAAGTATAAATCATTTCAAATTCCCTATATTAAAACACTTCAGGCCTTGTCCTGGTCCCCAAAGGCATGGATAGTAGCCTAGTAGTCACCATCCTCCCTCACCCTTCTTCACTGAATGGTGGATTGTGCATTCAACCCCAAGTCAATCTTGGACAGTAGCAAAGCACTGCATCTTGAAGCCCCAACCACAACCCCCCAATATATCAAATGTCCTCTTGACCAAGCAGTCTCCTCTCCTACTGGTTGTTGGTTAACATGTTGTTCAGCCCTCCATAGCAGTATATTGTTATGTGAACCAATCATAGATTCAGTGGAGTGTTCCTTCCTGCCTCAGGTGGGCCGTTTGTCTTTAGGGGCAGAGCAGCAGACCACGCTTCCTGAAGCCTGGGAGGTGAGAACCAATGGTGACCTGGCTCCTGAGATGAGACCCAATGGGGGTCTAACATCTGAGATGAGAACCAATCGGGATGGAGAGCTAGAGAGCCTGGTGGATGCTGAGCAGCCAGACAACTCCAGTGACTCAGACATGAGTGATGATAAGGATGATATCCTCACCCTGGACGGTGTATGTGGTGTGTGAATACCTGCGAGCATGTCCATCCGTCCATGTGTCTGTCCATCCTTCTAACAGTGTGTCCTCTACTGCTGTACTGTAGAGCCTGCTGCTGAGAGCCTGGTAGACGTGCTGCAGTGTGAGTTCTGTGGGAAGAGATGCTACGTTCATACCTTCCTCCAATCCAAACGATTCTGCTCCATGACCTGTGTCACGTCAGTCCAGTTTTCCTCATAGGACTGCAGAATACCAGTAACTTTCACTAAATTCCCAGGTTTTCCAGAAATCACAGTTGGAAGATTCCTAGACTTCATGGTTATTCCCTCCTGATTCCATGAATCTTCCAATCGTTTTTTTTGTTTGTTGAAAAAATGAAAAGACACCGAGAAAGTTACCCAAATTCACCCAAACTATTCCCCAACCCAGATAAACTATTCCCCAACCCAGATAAACTATTCCCCAACCCAGATAAACTATTCCCCAACCCAGATGAAGCCCCTGGAATCCATATGTGGACTTGTAGCCAATAGCCATATGTACTTGTTCCCATCCAGGATCAAGGGGAATTCAAGAGAACCAGACTACAATTCTTGGAATGTTTTTGTGTTCAGTGGAATATCTCCCCATGATGGCTAAACTCTAGAAACCATACACACAGACCTCAACTCTCCCTCTGCATCTTTCTGTTCCTCCGACTGTCTCTCTCTCCCTCCACTCTGTCAGGTTCAATCTGAGCGAGTTGAAGGTGGACAAGGCCAGTCGTTGGGGCCATAGGCCGATGGGCAGGAGAGGACGACCCCCGGAGAGGATCAACGGGGGCTCCAGAGAACACTTCCTCCTTAGACAGGTCATAGCCTGTGTGTACGTTTAGCCAACTCCTATGATCATTGATAATGCCAATCATGGCAAGTTGGCAAAACAGCACAAAGAAATCTGGAACGAGACTAGGTCAGTTAAACAGACAGACGTGATATCAACAAATTTGCAATTATCTGATCTACCTATGAAACCCCAAACTGTTGTCCCTCTAAAGCATTACATGGGGAAATGTCTGATCGTGATCATGTTGTTACTTCCACTGCAGATGAAGTGGCCCTACGGCTCTGATGAGGCCCAGAGAAGGTTGAGGGGGAAGAGGAGCCCCCTGTCCACCAGGCTGCGTCGGCATGAAGAGAGGGAGAGAAGAGAGGTGACAGAGAGAGGGAGGGAGCAGGGAGAGGAGAGACGTTCAGTCCCTCTTATGGACAGATCGCAGGAAAAGACTGTAGTGAAAATCCAACACAGTGGAGTGTGGAACAAGTCTGCTCCTACATCAGGTATCTTTATGGCTTCACTTGGGATTCAAAGCTGCTTGAACCAATATTGTAATGGATGCACATATCTTACACAATATGCCTGGGGCCATGAGTTTTTCCCTCTCAGGTCACAACTCTTCTCTCTCCACCGTCCTAGTTTCTCCCCCCTCTCTCCTCCTCCTCTAGGTAGGCGGGACATATCCAATGAGTTACGTTCCCAGGAGATTGACTGCCAGGCCCTCCTATTGCTGACAGAGAAGCACTTGATGACAGCTATGAATATCAAAACTAGGCCCCGCCCTCAAAACCAGGGCTCTATCTGGTCAAAAGTAGTGCACTATATATAGGAGATAGGGTGCCATTTGGTACGCGAATGAGAGGAACACCCTTATTGGACTTTAAAGACATTGGATTCCAGGAGGATTTGAGACACACACACACACACACTCTCTCTCCGCCTTTCAACTCAGTGAAAAGCAGCGAGTAAACTGTAGTGATTGTAGCAATACGGCATTTTCTGTGTATTACATTTAAAGCATTTTTCATGCTGTTAATTCCCAAAAGCTCTGACGAAGGCCGTGAGGTCGATACGTAAAGCTTATTAAATATCAGTGATACTATCAAGAGCAGTGTGCGGTTTCCTTTTTCCTTCAATACTTAAAGAATTATATTTAAATGTTTTGCCAAAATGTTGGTACTCTGTGAAGGCTGTTCTCCAAGCCTGAGATGAGTTGGTATTTTACAATGACACAGATTGACTGAAGTTGCATGAGGAAATCCCTGATGAAGACAGCTTTGCTGTCGAAACGTTGGTTATTAGGTTATAACATTTTTGCATCTGAGCTCTTAGTGTGCGGCTTTCACTTATTTTCTAGTTTTCTACTCCGCTAGCCAGCACCTCGCCTTTATAGGTGTGCGTTTCTTTTTTCTAGCATGAGGAAATCCACCAGGAACACCTGTAGCATAGCAACCACAGAGCAACCAGGAAGTGCCTTGTGAGTTCCATGATTGAAGAGACATTAGACAAGCAACATATTTTTTTGTAGTTATAAATATAATACAAATAAAATCCGTCACCAGACTTGCATGCATTCATTATTGACCTGTCATGGGGGAATAGTCTCATTCCTGTACTGCCATTGCAAGTCATGGGTTGTGTCTTAAATGGCACGCTATTACCTATATAGTGCACTACCTGGGCCCTGGTCAAAAGAAGTGCACTATGAAGAAAACAGGGTGCCATTTGGGCCTCAATATACCAATAAGAAGCAAACTAGATGACTGAGGAAGCTTTATTGAGCTGACATGATTCACGTTAAGAATGTTATATGTCTGTCACCAAGAAATAGGTATAGATGAAGGTACCGACAAGCTAACCTTACATGACCACATAATTAGACAGGAATTCAAACAGGAAGAGGAATTAAAATATTACTATAAAAAAAAAAAAAAAGACATTCCTTTTCTATATAAAAATAGACCAGTATTTACAGAATTTACAGTCATCCAGCCTTAACGGGCAACCATGATGGATAAAATACTGTGGTAGTTGGTCTAAACAGCGGTGTACGTCCTCCCAGGAGTTTCACGTTCACAGTCACACCACTGCTAGTATGAACTTTGAACTACAGCAGTTGAATGTCCTCAGAGACAGTTCTGAATGGCCCAGAATGCTCAACAGTTTTGTTGAGATTTGGAAACTTGGGGACTAAATGCAACGTTGCCGCATTTGTGGAGATTGCATTCATGGTTAAACGCTGCAGATGTCATCTCAATCAGAAATGACCTTCAAATGTCAAGCACTATACAACATGCCCTCGGATTTAATCTCGGCTGAAGTCTGACGGCTGGAAGCCAAGTAGGCAGTGTGGTGTTCAGGTCGCAGGACGCTGACCAATCGATGCTTTCATCTTCATCTGTTGCTCGATCATCCAATCAAACTCCTCTCTTTCCCTGAGGAGAGGAAGGAGGGAAAGGAAAACAGATGTGGGAACTGGTGTGTTAAACCTGACTTGGGTTAGCTGCCCAAGCTAATGCCTAGGCTTTAGTTCAGTGGGCTAACACACTTCTCCTCTCTTACCT
This sequence comes from Salmo trutta, assembly GCF_901001165.1. Lineage (NCBI taxonomy): Eukaryota > Metazoa > Chordata > Actinopteri > Salmoniformes > Salmonidae > Salmo > Salmo trutta. The sequence goes on from NC_042977.1 coordinate 43,863,283, forward strand.
TTTACTCAGACAGGGCCCTTTTAGGTATTTGTCCTCTGCCTTCACCAGTGACAACTTGTCCACTCCAGCTATGGCATAGATGATAGCCTGCAGGAGAAGAAAACTTTAGAATAATTGAATTTAAACTAATTCAACGTCACTTCAACAGTAAAGAAGGGCGAATATAAAAACACACAGCAAAAATACATTGCGTGTGTCGATGGACAATAAAGTTGTTTCCTATTGCATTGTGACCTCAGGTAAGAGGACGTCCAGTACGAGGCGTATCCGGTCTACGTCAGCCAGGCAGGGGGCGGTGAGGGGGGCGGTCTCATACACCCCCCTCAGGTACTGATACACCAGGTCCAGCTGCTCCTCATCCTCCAGGTAGGTGTCCACTACTGACCGGCTGGCTGCCAGGAACCATCGCAACCACTTAGATTGTTGCTGCCCGCTGATCACACCCTGGGGGGGGAGAGAGAGAGGTTATCATATACAGAGAGACCTGATCACACCCTGGGGGGGAGAGAGAGAGGTTATCATATACAGAGAGACCTGATCACACCCTGGGGGGGAGAGAGAGAGGTTATCATATACAGAGAGACCTGATCACACCCTGGGGTTAGAAAGAGGGGGATGGGGAGAGAGAGAAGGATGGGAGAAGGGAGAGAGCAAGAAAGAGGAATGAGGGGAATGAAGGGAGAAAATCTGATACTGACAGACAGAGAAGAGAACCTATTGAGTGCCTGGGAGAGTGGAGGCGGCATCGGTATGGTTACTCACTAGAAGGCGTGTCTCCACCCGGCGTTGCTTAACGATGAAGTCCACCAGTTTCTCATTGGCACGGTTACGTGCTGCCTTGGAGCGGTCAGGCAGCAGCTTCCTCCTCCTCCTCCTCCTCTTCTTCCTCTCCTCCTCCTCCTGCCGGCCGCTGCCCTCCTCCTCTTCCTCCCCAAGGTCAGAGGTCAAAAACTGCTCCTCCAACATCAGCTTACTGGGGAAGTTGAGGTCAGAGGTACTCTGAGGATAACGTCTCCTCACAGGACAGCCTGGGGGTGGATCAGGCAGGTTATCTATTTATCCATCTCCCTCACCTTTATTTGTATTTAATATGGATCCCCATTCTTCCTGGGGTCCAGCAAAATTAAGGCAGTTTATACAATTTTACAAAATATTACAATACAGTCACAACACAATGTGTGCCCTCAGACCCCTACTCCACCACTACCACATATTTACAGTACTAAATCCATGTGCACAGTTGAAGTCGGAAGTTTACATACACTTAGGTTGGAGTCATTAAAACTCGTTTTTCAACCACTCCACACATTTCTTGTTAACAAAGTATAGTTTTGGCAAGTCGGTTAGGACATCTACTTTGTGCATGACAAGTCATTTTTCCAACAATTGTTTACAGACAGATTATTTCACTTATAATTTGCTGTATCACAATTCCAGTGGGTCAGAAGTTTAGATACACTAAGTTGACTGTGCCTTTAAACAGCTTGGAAAATTCCAGAAAATGATGTCAGGGCTTTAGAAGCTTCTGATAGGCTAATTGACATCAGTTGAGTCAATTGGAGGTGTACCTGTGGATGTATTTCAAGACCTACCTTCAAACTCAGTGCCTCTGATTTTCCCATGATGTCAAGAAAAAAGGAAAAATCAACAAAAGAAATTATAACCTCCACAAGTCTGGTTCATCCTTTGGAGCAATTTCCAAAGACCTGAAGGTACCACATTCATCTATACAAACAATAGTAGGCAAGTATAAACACCATGGGACCACGCAGCTGTCATAACGCACAGGAAGGAGATGAGTTCTGTCTCCTAGAGATGAAAGTACTTTGGTGCGAAAAGTGCAAATCAATCCCAGAACAACAGCAAAGGATCTTGTGAAGATGCTGGAGGAAACCGGTACAAAAGTATCTATATCCACAGTATCTATATCCACAGTAAAACGAGTTCTATATCAACATAACCTCAGCAAGAAAGAAGCCACAGTTCCAAAACTGCCATAAAAAAGCCAGACTACGGTTTGCAACTGCACATGGGGACAAAGATCATACTTTTTGGAGAAATGTCCTCTGGTCTGATGAAACAAAAATAGAACCTTATGGCTATAATGACCATCGTTATGTTTGGAGGAAAAAGGGGAAGGTTTGCAAGCTGAAGAATACCATCCCAACCGTGAAGCACGAGGGTGGCAGCATCATGTTGTGGGGGTGCTTTGCTGCAGGAGGGACTGGTGCACTTCACAAAATAGATGGCATCATGAGGTAGGAAAATTATGTGGATATCTTGAAGCAACATCTCAAGACATCAGTCAGGAAGTTAAAGCTTGGTCGCAAATGGGTCTTCCAAATGGACAATGACCCCAAGCATACTTCCAAAGTTGGGACAAAAATGGCCTAAGGACAACAAAGTCAAGGTATTGGAGTGGCCATCACAAAGCCCTGACCTCAATCTTACAGAAAAGTTGTGGGCAGAACTGAAAAAGCATGTGCGAGCAAGGAGGCCTACAAACCTGACTCAGTTACACCAGCTCTGTCAGGAGGAATGGGCCAAAATTCACGCAACTTATTGTGGGAAGCTAGTGGAAGGCTACCCGAAACGTTTGACCCAAGTTAAACAATTTAAAGGGAATGCTACCAAATACTAATTGAGTGTATGTAAACTTCTGACCCACTGGGACTGTAATGAAAGAAATAAAATCTGAAATAAATAATTCTCTCTACAATTATTCCGACATTTTACATTCTTAAAATAAAGTGGTGATCCTAACTGACCTAAGACAGATAATTTTAAGTAGGATTAAAGGTTAGGAATTGTGAAAAACTGAGTTTAAAATGTATTTGGCTAAGGTGTATGTAAACTTCCGACTTCAACTGTATGTATATTGCGTGTGTGTGTGTGCATGCGCCTGTGCCAATGTTTGTGTTGCTTCACAGTCCCCGTTGATCCATAAGGTGTTTTTTTTATCAGTTTTTTTTTTTTAAATCAAATTTTACTGCTTGTGTCAGTTACTTGATGTGGAATAGAGTTCCATTTAGTCATGGCTCTATGTAGTACTGTGTGCCTCCCATAGTCTGTTCTGGACTTGGGGACTATGAAGAGACCTCTGGTGGCATGTCTTGTGGGGTATGCATGGGTGTCTGAGCTGTGTGTTAGTAGTTTAGACAGACAGCTCGGTGCATTCAACATGTCAATACCAGTCATAAATAAAAGTAGTGATGAAGTCAATCTCTCCTCCACTTTCAGCCAGGATAGATTGACATGAATATTATTAATGTTAGCTCTCTGTGTACATCCAAAGGCCAGCCGTGTTGCCCTGTTCTGAGCCAATTGCAATTTTCCTCAGTCTTTTTTTGTGGCACCTGACCACACAACTGAACAGTAGCCAAGGTGCGACAAAATTAGGGCCTATAGGACCTGCCTTGTTGATAGTGTTGTTAGGAAGGCAGAGCATCGCTTTATTATGGACAGACTTCTCCCCATCTTAGCTACTACTGCATCAATATGTTTGACCATGACAGTTTACAATCTAGGGTTACTCCAAGCAGTGTAGTCATCTCAACTTGCTCAATTTCCACATGATTTATTACAATATGTAGTTGAAGTTTAGGGTTAAGTGAGTGTTTTGTTCCAAATACAATGCTTTTAGTTTTAGAAATATTTAGGGCTAACTTATTCCTTGCCACCCACTCTGAAACTAACTGCAGCTCTTTGTTGAGTGTTGCAGTCATTTCAGTCGCTGTAGTTGGTGACATGTACAGTGGGGCAAAAAAGTATTGTGTCCTGTGTCATTGCCAACAAAGGGTATATAACAAAGTATTGAGATAAACTTTTGTTATTGACCAAATACTTATTTTCCAACATAATTTGCAAATAAATTCATTAAAAATCCTACAATGTGATTTTCTGGATTTTTTCCCCTAATTTTGTCTGTCATAGTTGACGTGTACTTATGATGAAAAGTACAGGCCTCTCATCTTTTTAAGTGGGAGAACTTGCACAATTGGTGGCTGACTAAATACTTTTTTGCCCCACTGTATAGTGTTGAGTCATCCGCATACATAGACACTCTGGCTTTACTCAAAGTCAGTGGTATGTCGTTAGTGAAAATTGGAAAAAGCAAGGGGCCTAAACAGCTACCCTGGGGAATTCCTGATTCTAACGGGATTATATTTGAGAGGCTTCCATTAAAGAACATCCTCTGTGTTCTGTTAGACAAGTAACTCTTTATCCACATTATAGCAGGGGGTGTAAAGCCATAACACATAAGTGTTTCCAGCATCAGACTATGATCGATAATGTCAAAAGCAGCACTGAAGTCTAACAAGACAACCCCCACAATTATTTTATCATCAATTTCTCTCAGCCAATCATTAGTCATTTGTGTAAGTGCTGTGCTTGTAGAGTGTCCTTCCCTATAAGCATGCTGAAATTCTGTTGTCAATTTGGTTTCTGTGAAATAGCATTGTATAATGGTCAAACACAATTTTCTCCAGAAGTTTACAAAGGGTTGGTAACAGGCTGATTGGTCAGCTATTTGAGCCAGTAAAGGGGGCTTTACAATTCTTGGGTAACGGTCTGACTTTAGCTTCCCTCCAGGCCTGAGGGCAAACGCTCTCTAGTAGGCTTAAATTGAAGATGTGGCAAATAGGAGTGACATTATCGTCTGCTATTATCCTCAGTAATTTTCCATCCAAATTGTCAGACCCTGCTGGCTTGTCATTGTTGATAGACAACAATCATTTTTTCACCTCTACCACAACGACTTTACGAAATTCAAAAGTACAATTCTTGTCTTTCATAATTTGGTCCGATATACTTGGATGTGTAGGGTCAGCGTTTGGTGCTGGCATGTCATCCCTAAGTTTGTTTATCTTGCCAATGAAAAAGTCATTAAAGTAGTTGGCAATATCAGTGGGCTTTGTGATGAATGAGCCATATGATTTAGTGAATGAAAGAGCCAAGTTGGCTTTTTTCCCCACAATTTCATTTTAAGGTGCCCCAAAGCTTTATATGTAATTTATCTTTGTTTCATAGAGTAGTTTATTTTTATTTAGTCTAGTCACATGATTTCTTAATTTGCAGTACGTTTGCCAATCGGTTGGGCTGCCAGACTTAATTGCCATACCTTTTGCCTCATCCCTCTCAACCATACAATTTTTCAATTCCTCATAAATCCAAGGGGATTTAACAGTTTTTACAGTCATTTTCTTAATGGCTGCGTGCTTATTAGTAACTGGAATAAGTAGTTTCATAAATGCGTCAAGTGCAGCGTCTGGTTGCTCCTCATTACACACCACAGACCAGCAAATATTCTTTACATTAACAACATATGAATCACCACAAAACTTATTGTATGACCTCTTATACACTATATTAGACCCAGCCTTTGGAACTTTGGTTTTCCTAGATAGGGCTATTATATTGTGATCACTACATCCTACGGATTTGGATACTGCTTTAAAGCAAATATCTGCAGCGTTAATAAAGATGTTTATTTATTTAACCAGGTCAGTTGACTGAGAACACATTCTCATTTACAGCAACGACCTGGGGAATAGTTACAGGGGAGATGAATGAACCAATTGGAAGCTGGGGACGATTAGGTGATCAATACATGTTGATGATTTAATTCCTGTGCTGTTTGTAACTAGCCTGTAGGTTGACTGACAACCTGATCCAGGTTGCAGGCACTGGGTACAGTTAAGGTTTTTCCTGAGTGGGCAGCTTGACGATAGCCAGTCAACATTTAAAACACCCAGAAAATATACTTCTCTGTTGATATCACATACATTATCAAGCATTTCACACATATTATATTTCGTCAGGTCAGTTAGAGAATACATTCTGTTGTACTATAAATGACCATCTTAAATTAAGAACAGGCAGCATTGGGATGAAGTTAAACATTGGATAGCAAAGTACCAACATCTAAGAGCAGTGAATAGACGAACTTACTTATGTCATCTGAAAAGTATTCAATGAAGGAACCGGTGAAGCCGCATCCTGCAAACACAATAAAAACATCAAGGACACCACAACACACAAATAATGAACTTCATCAGGGTCCGGAAAGCAGGTGCATAGTGCTCATTCTAAGAGAAGCGTAGTAGAATTGTTTACCGATACGGATTCTATAGTCGGCAATCAGCTCCAGGCACCATTTGATGGCAGCATCATAACTCTCTCTGGCTTTACACTACAGACAACAGCAAACATCATCAACACACCAGTCACCAGGAATACATATACAAAAACAGCTGTATCTATACTATATATTAGTTGTATGGAGACAGTATTCATAAAGGAGTTGTCTGTTTCAGACAACCTTACCACAAGCTGATCAGCCTCTTCACAGTCAAAAGGCTTCAATGTTTTTAGGGCCACAGAGAAGCTGGAAAAGAAACGGAAAAAACATGATGGTTAATATGGGAAGAAAGGTTCATTACTAAAGAATGAGTGGAAAAGGGTTTAAACAGAGTTAAGGTTCCTACCCTTTTCGTATCCTCTTCTTGTCAAACAGCAGGTTGTCAATAAACACAATGCTGGCTTTCTTCATCTTTCGGTTCACGCTTTTCACCTGATGATAAGAGGAGTTGTTGTCAACTCTAACACGTCCCCACCACATCTCACCTTTTTATGTTGTTGGAGCACAGATCCACTCACTCACCATTGCCGGCCAGAAAGGATAATTTCTAAATTTGCACCAAACACATATTCCCTCTGTTATGGACAGCGGCTCTGAAAGAGACAAATAATTATTTATATACTGAACAAAAATATAAACGCAACATGTAAAGTGTGGGTCCCATGTTTCATGAGCTGAAATAAAAGATCCCAGAAATGTTCCATAAGCACAAAAAGCTTATTTCTCTCTAATTTTGTACACAAATTTGTTTACATCCCTGTTAGTGAGCATTTCTCCTTTGCCAAGATAATCCATCCACCTGACTGGTGTGGCATATCAAGATTAAATAGCATGATCATTACACAGGTGCACCTTGTGCTGGGGACAATAAAAGGCCACTAAATGTGCAATTGTCACAATACAATTTGTTTTGAGGGAGCGTGCAATTGGCATGCTGACTGCAGGAATGTCCACCAGAGCTGTTGCCAGATAATGCAATGTTAATTTCGCTACCATAAGCCACCTCCAAATTTGTTTTAGAGAATTTGGCAGTACTTCAAACCGGCCTCACAACCGCAGACCACGTGTAACCATGCCAGCCCAGGTCCTCAACATCTGGCTTCTTCACCTGTTGGATCATCTGAGACCAGCCACCTGGACAGCTGATGAAACTGTGGGTTTGCGCAACCAACGAATTTCTGCACAAACTGTCAGAAACCGTTTCAGGGAAGGTATTCTACGTGGTTGTCGTTCTCACCAGGGTCTTGACCTGACTGCAGCTCGGCGTCTTAACTGACTTCAGTGGGCAAATGCTCACCTTCGATGGCCACTGGCACGCTGGAGAAGAGTGCTCTTCATGTATGAATCGCAGTTTCAAATGTAGGCGAGCAGTTTGCTGATGTCAACGTTGTGAACAAAGTGCCCCATGTTGGCAGTGGGGTTATGGTATGGGCAGGCATAAGCTACGGACAACGAACACAATTGCATTTTATCGATGGCAATTTGAATGCACAGAGATACCGTGAAGAGATCCCGAGGCCATTCATCCACCACCATCACCTCATGTTTCAGCATGATAACGCACGGCCCCATGTCGCAAGGATCTTTTCACATTTCCTGCAAGCTGAAAATGTCCTAGTTCTTCCATGGCCTGCATACTCACCAGACTGTCACCCATTGAGCATGTTTGGGATGCTCTGGATCGGCGTGTACGACAGCGTGCTACCGTTCTCGCCAATATCCAACAACTTCGCACAGCCATTGAAGAGGAGTGGGACAACATTCCAAAGGCCACAATCAACAGCCTGATCAACTCTATGTGAAGGAGATGTGTCGCGCTGCATGAGACAAATGGTGATCACACCAGATACTGACTGGTTTTCTGATCCATGCCTCTACTTTTGTTTTAAATTATCTGTTACCAACAGATGCACATCTGTATTCCCAGTCATGTGAAATCTATAGATTAGGGCCTAATGAATTTATTTCAATTGACTGATTTCCTTATATGAACTGTAAAATCTTTGAAATTCTTGCATGTTGCGTTTATATTTTTGTTCAGTGTAATTAAAAACAATGTACGATTTTTGCAGGCGTCATGTCAGGGAGGGAGTTTATCAACCATCCACACAATCACACTAACTCACTTGTGTTATTTAAGAAACTGGGAAGATCTTCCTCATCCTCCTGCTCTTCCTCCTCCTCTTCAAGAGGAAGTGATGTCAGGTGGTCTTCCTGTAGGCTCAGTTCGATGGACAGGTTTGAGGACAGGGAGGCATCTCCTGTGTCTTCGTCCGGTGAGTCCAACTCCAGTGGCTCAAACCGTGGTCTGGAGCATTGGATTGGCTGAGAGCTGCTGCTGTCGTCACTCTGCAGTCCGACTCTCTCCACTCCCTCTGCTGTATGGCCCTTCCTGCTTCTACGTCTGTGCTTGGCTGGAGGCCCCTCCTCTGAGCTGCAGGTCTGGGAACCTCCCTCTGCTGCAGTCTTCACCTTCTTTCCACACCGAGTCTTCACTCGCTTCCCTGCAGCCGGGTTCTTCACTCTCTCCACTACAGCCGGGTTCTTCACTCTCTCCACTACAGCCGGGTTCTTCACTCTCTCCACTACAGCCGGGTTCTTCACTCTCTCCACTACAGCCGGGTTCTTCACTCTCTCCACTACAGCCGGGTTCTTCACTCTCTTCCCTGCAGCCGGGTTCTTCACTCTCTTCCCTGCAGCCGGGTTCTTCACTCTCTCCACTACAGCCGGGTTCTTCACTCTCTCCACTACAGCCGGGTTCTTCACTCTCTCCACTACAGCCGGGTTCTTCACTCTCTTCACTACAGCCGGCCTCTTCACTCCCTTCACTACAGCCGGCCCCTTCACTCCCTTCACTACAGCCGGCCCCTTCACTACAGCCGGCCCCTTCACTCCCTTCACCACAGCCGGCTTCTTCACTACAGCCGGCCTCTTCACTCCCTTCACTACAGCCGGCCTCTTCACTCCCTTCACCACAGCCGGCTTCTTCACTACAGCCGGCCTCTTCACTCCCTTCACTACAGCCGGCCTCTTCACTCCCTTCACTACAGCCGGCCCCTTCACTCCCTTCACTACAGCCGGCCTCTTCACTACAGCCGGCCTCTTCACTCCCTTCACTACAGCCGGCCTCTTCACTCCCTTCACTACAGCCGGCCTCTTCACTCCCTTCACCACAGCCGGCCCCTTCACTCCCTTCACCACAGCCGGCCCCTTCACTCCCTTCACCACAGCCGGCCCCTTCACTCCCTTCACCACAGCCGGCCCCTTCACTCCCTTCACCACAGCCGGCCCCTTCACTCCCTTCACCACAGCCGGCCCCTTCACTCCCTTCACTACAGCCGGCTCCTTCACTCCCTTCACCACAGCCGGCCTCTTCACTCCCTTCACCACAGCCGGCCTCTTCACTCCCTTCACCACAGCCGGCCTCTTCACTCCCTTCACCACAGCCGGCCTCTTCACTCCCTTCACTACAGCCAGCTCCTTCACTCCCTTCACCACAGCCGGCCTCTTCACTCCCTTCACCACAGCCGGCCTCTTCACTCCCTTCACCACAGCCGGCTCCTTCACTCCCTTCACCACAGCCGGCCTCTTCACTCCCTTCACCACAGCCGGCTTCTTCACTCCCTTCACTACAGCCGGCTTCTTCACTCCAGCCGGGTCCTTCCTTGGTCGACCTCTGGGTTTACCCCAAGATTTACTGCTGGGTACAGCTTCGTCTGGCTCTGGAATCTGAAAGAGAGAAAGTTACTGAATGTTGAATACTTTAAGCATTTACTACAATCTACAGAGAATAAGCCTAAGCCTGGACTAAAACACCTTTTCAATAGAGATTCTCCATTGTCAAGGCAAATTGTCTCTCAGTGCATAACGTCACATCCTGTCTGTTTCGACTCAGTGTTGATGAAGATTATACAGTACCTTGTCCAGATGTTCTAACAGCTTCCAGGTGACAGGTGAGGTGTTCTGAGGGCTGTCTGGCTTAGAGCTGGGGGCCAGGGGAGACAGAGAGACAGAGAAAGGGTCGACTGTTCCTATGGAGGATCTGGGGCCTGGGGTGGAGCTAAGACAGATCTGCTGCTGGACCCCCTTAGTTCTGCCTCTCTTAGGTGTGTTTGTCGAGGAAGAGACGCCAGGAGGGCTGAGAGTAGGAGAGAGGCTCCTCTTTAGGCCAGAAGAGAGTTCTGAAGATAGAACAGGGAATGAAGAGAGGATCTCAGAGTCTACCCTGTGGCTCTGTGGTATTTTTCTATGTTTTCTCTTTGGGACACCAGGAGGGTTGTGTGTGGAAGAGGAAACGCTGGGGGAGAGGTCTGCAGATAGCACAGGGTTGGCAGAGACTACATTATGGCTCTTTGATTTCTTAGTATATTTTTTCTTTTTTACAGTCTCCACTTGTGACTCTAGCTTACGCTTCAGCGATATTTCAGATATCTTTTCCCTATTTCCCACAGTTTCCTGTGACTTTCTAGTATGTTTCCACTTCCTCACAGTCTCCTGCGACTGGACAGTCTTCTGCGATTGGACAGTCTCCTGCGATTGAGCTACCTTGGAGGTCTGTGACGTTTTAGATGCACGTTTCCTCTTGCTCAAATTCTCACTCTCCTGCGGCTGGTCAGTGTCCTGCGACTGGTCTACCTTAGGGGTCTCCGATTTTTTTGTATACTTCCTCTTTGTCACCGGTGCCGGACACCTGTCCTCAGGGCCAGGCGCAGGTGAGTTGGGTGTCAAGGACTGTGTCTCAACCTCTGTTTGGTCCTCTGGCTGTGAACATGGGTGTGTATCTGTTAGGCCCTGATGGATCTGATGGTCTGGGACAGTATGAGGTTTCCTGTCTTTGGGTGGCCTCCCCCTCTTGCGCCGTTCACCGTGTGGCTGTGAACTTGGGTCTGAATCTGAAGGGGACTGGATCTGATGTTCTGGGACAGTATGAGGTTTGTCTTTGGGTGGCCTCCCCCTCTTGCGCCGTTCACCGTGTGGCTGATCAGAGGTTCCTTTCTCTGCTGTCCTATGTTTCTGGGGTGAAACAAATGGTTCAGCCTCTAGCTCTCTGGTCAGTGAGTCTGTGTGATCTCCAGCAATTAGGACATTATGGCTGCTTGTATCTCCTTGTTCTACAGATGGACTACAGAAATGGGACCCTTCGTTACGCTGCACCCTCTGTAAATCCTTGGTGGGGGATGGTAGTTCAGAGGTGCCCACAGGTGGTCTGGGTGACAGGGGCTGTGTCTCAACCTCTGTTAGGGCATCAGGTGACTGACACCTGTCCTCAGGCACAGGTGGGCTGGGTGACAGGGGCTGTGTCACAACCTCTGTTAGGGCACCAGGTGACTGACACCTGTCCTCAGGCACAGGTGGGCTGGGTGACAGGGGCTGTGTCACAACCTCTGTTAGGGCACCAGGTGACTGACACCTGTCCTCAGGCACAGGTGGGCTGGGTGACAGGGGCTGTGTCACAACCTCTGTTAGGGCACCAGGTGACTGACACCTGTCCTCAGGCACAGGTGGGCTGGGTGACAGGGGCTGTGTCACAACCTCTGTTAGGGCACCAGGTGACTGACACCTGTCCTCAGGCACAGGTGGGCTGGGTGACAGGGGCTGTGTCACAACCTCTGTTAGGGTATCAGGTGACTGACACCTGTCCTCAGGCACAGGTGGTCTGGGTGACAGGGACTGTGTCTCAACCTCTGTTAGGGCATCAGGTGACTGACACCTGTCCTCAGGCACAGGTGGTCTGGGTGACAGGGGCTGTGTCACAACCTCTGTTAGGGTATCAGGTGACTGACACCTGTCCTCAGGCACAGGTGGTCTGGGTGACAGGGGCTGTGTCACAACCTCTGTTAGGGCATCAGGTGACTGACACCTGTCCTCAGGCACAGGTGGTCTGGGTGACAGGGGATGTGTCACTGTGACAGAATTCGTTTGTTCCTCTCGTTGTGAACATGGGTCTGAATCTGAAGGGGACTGGATCTCCTGCGGCTGGTCAGTCTCCTGCGGCTGGTCAGTCTCCTGCGGCTGGTCAGTCTCCTGCGGCTGGTGTACCTTAGGGGTCTCCGATTTTTTTGTATACTTCCTCTTTGTCACCGGTGCAGGACACCTGTCCTCGGGGCCAGGCGCAGGTGAGTTGGGTGACAGGGGATGTGTCACTGTGACAGCATTCGTTTGTTCCTCTCGTTGTGAACTTGGGTCTGAATCTGAAGGGGACTGGATTTCCTGTGACTGGTCAGTCTCCTGCGGCTGGTCAGTCTCCTGCGGCTGGTCAGTCTCCTGCGGCTGGTCAGTCTCCTGCGGCTGGTCAGTCTCCTGCGGCTGGCCAGTCTCCTGCGGCTGGTCTACCTTAGGGGTCTCCGATTTTTTTGTATACTTCCTCTTTGTCACCGGTGCCGGACACCTGTCCTCAGGGCCAGGCGCAGGTGAGTTGGGTGTCAAGGACTGTGTCTCAGCCTCTGTTTGGTCCTCTGGCTGTGAACATGGGTGTGTATCTGTTAGGCCCTGATGGATCTGATGTTCTGGGACAGTATGAGGTTTGTCTTTGGGTGGCCTCCCCCTCTTGCGCCGTTCACCGTGTGGCTGTGAACTTGGGTCTGAATCTGAAGGGGACTGGATCTGATGTTCTGGGACAGTATGAGGTTTGTCTTTGGGTGGCCTCCCCCTCTTGCGCCGTCCACCGTGTGGCTGATCAGAGGTTCCTTTCTCTGCTGTCCTCTGTTTCTGGGGTGAAACAAATGGTTCAGCCTCTAGCTCTCTGGTCAGTGAATATGTGTGATCTCCAGCAATTAGGACATTATGGCTGCTTGTATCTCCATGTTCTACAGATGGACTACAGAGATGGGACCCTTCGTTACGCTGCACCCTCTGTAAATCCTTGGTGGGGGATGGTAGTTCAGAGGTGCCCACAGGTGGGCTGGGTGACAGGGGCTGTGTCACTGTGACAGCATTCGTTTGTTCCTTTCGCTGTGAACTTGGGTCTGAATCTGAAGGGGACTGGATCTGATGTTCTGGGACAGTATGAGGTTTGTCTTTGGGTGGCCTCCCCCTCTTGCGCCTTTCACCATGTGGCTGATCAGAGGTTCCTTTCTCTGCTGTCCTCTGTTTCTGGGGTGAAATTAGTGATTGAGACAGACTAGCAGGGTTGGTTGAAACAGGTGTTTGAACTGGGCTAGCAGGGCTAAGTCCTGGCTGTGGAGTAGATGTTTGGTGGTTGGTCCAATTTGAGGACTTCTGAGTGGAAAAGGAAGAACTGTCCTCTGGTGAATTCATGTTCAAGGCCAGGCGAGCTCCAGCGCTTCAACTCCTCAGGAGGGAAACGCTTGTCATCTTGAGCTGTGGTGGAATCATGCAGGAAGATAACAGGTTTATTCTTTGTGTTGATCAAATAACAGCCATGTCAATTTCCCGAGAGGGTTGTAACATTAAATGTGTAGGCTAGTAATTAGCACCTAGGAAACATCTTAGCAAACATCTGTCCAGCCAGCTAGCTAACTAGCTAAACACTGACAGCTTGTGAATTTGAAAGTTGCGTTACTAGACCAAGCTGTGGCCATTCAAAGGATTAACACCTTCCATTTGCATCTTGAAAACGAGATGGTGCATCTCAAAAGATTTCATCATGCACAATTTCAAATAAATAACGTTCGCTAGTTAGCCGTTAGCTAGCTGACAACACTACTGGAGATCGGTCTCATCAGATATTTAAAAATAAGACATGAACATATGAGATTACAGACAGTTGACTAGCTTTGATAGATTTTAGTATTCACTTTACATCCGGATATGGATGAACGGCGTGCTTTCTGGTATAACAACGGTAGCTAGCTAGCTAGAAAGCTACCGATAATTCTACAGCGTGTTTTGAATTGCATCGGTTACTCTGTGCTGGCTAACCGTTAGGTAGCTAACTTGCTAACGTTTCTAAAGTAGTATAGTAGTTAGGTTCCAAATACTGATATTAATAAAGATTCATACGTACACATAGAAACAGCAAGGTAGCTAGGTTGAATACTTTCTTCTTGATACTTCAAATGTTGCAACTCCTTCTGGGTTGGCACTAGTTACCATCTCCACAAAGTCAAAATTGGGCTATCGTCAACTGGCTATATCGTAAAAATTCATGAAAACGAAAATGTGCTTTTTGTTCTTAATTTAAGTTTAGGCTTAAGGTTAGCAGTCTGGTTAAGGTTAGGTTTCAAATACGATTTTAAGAATATAAATGGTAGAAATAGGCGGGATTTGTTACTTTGTGGCTGTGGTAACTAGTGACTACCCTCCCAAACCAAAACAGAGATACTTTTGAGGAGATGGGAAACTCCACTGGTCTTGTGTATAATGTCCATATTGTCGCGGTGCATTCGGGGCTATTCTGGGATAAGGAGAGCTGTCCTCCAAGGACTGAATGGGAGTCAATTGGGCGCTAGCTCAAAAACCCAACATTAGCATCAATTTCGTGAACAAGTATAACATTACAAATATTTTCAGAGATGTGAGATAATTAATTGGTTCTCTGTAATATTGTATAGCTTTGAAATCGTGACGTTACCTACTTTCGAGGAAAATAGGCAGGTTTCTCGACATATGGTGCTTTCAAGACAATTGGGAACACGGAAAAATCGAGGTCAAATCATGAGGTCAGTGATATTCAAATCGGAAAGTCTGAGCTTTAGAAAGAGGCCCGAATTCACGACTTAGAATGCCGAGTTGGATGACCGTTCAAAAGATTTTTCCCAGTCGGAGCTCGTTTTTTACCGAGTTCCTAGTTGTCATGGACGCACTGAAGTCGGAGATTTCCGAGTTCCCCGTGTAAACGCGGCATCATACTTTGACTTCGAGAAGGGATTGCGTGACGATTAGTTTAGCAACCGCGTGACGCAGCATGACAACGTCAACCCGATTGGTCGACAGTCTGGGTGTTATACGTTGCCAAATGGGATTCTCATCTCTTCCGTTTTCTATTTCCGAGTTTCGCGCTGTTTGGTTCATGGGATATGTAGTACATTATACTGAACTCAGGAGCAACGTAATTTCCCTCATTTCCAAGTTAACGAAATTACATATTTAGGCAAAAAATCATACACAAACATAAACAAAAAACACAACACACAGTAAAAAGGCCTTTACTGTAACATGTTCTGTTCTGCCACAAGTGAATAAGTACAGGAAAAAGTGACTGCTGTAATGGTGCTGCATTGGATAGCAGGTGTTTTACGGGCTCCTGACCAATTCTTCCATTTTGTGTGTTTTTTTTGTACATTATCTTTCCGCCATAATTTTCTATGACCAAAAATAGTTATTGGACATCAAAACAGCGATCACTAACCTCGATTAGGATGAAGATTACTACTACAAAGAGTCAGAGGCTCAGAACATACTGCTCACCGCGGACTCAGAAAAGAAAAAGGCGGCGTAAGAGAGGCCGACGTGCGGGCACCCTGACAAAACTACGGCGGCGAGTACATAAACTGCCTCTACCCTCTGTTCTATTGGTGAACGTACAGTCACTGGAGAACAAACAGGACGAGCTCCGTTCGAGACTATCCTATCAACGGGACCATGAGAACTGTAGTATCGGAATCGTGGCTGAAATAATGACATGGATAATATACATAAAGCTGTTTTTTCGATGCATTGGCAGGACAGAACAGCAGCACCAGGTAAGCTCAAGGGAGGTGTGTGTTCTTTGTTAACAACAGCTGGTGTGCTATCTCTAATATTAAGGAATTCTCTAGGTTCTGCTCACTGTAGACCATGCCATTTACCGAGAGAGTTTTCATATATTTTTCGCAGCTATATACAACCACAAACCCGATACTGGCACTAAGACCGCATTCAACGAGCAGTATAGGGCCAAAAGCAAACAAGAAAATGCTCATCCAAAGGCGACATAACTAGTGGCCGGTGATTTCAATGCAGTAAAAGAAATTTGTTTTACCTCGTTTCGACAAGCATGTAACTGGAGGCGAAATAAACTATAGATCACTTTTACTCCACACACAGACACACATACAAAGCTCTCCCTCGCCTTCCATTTTGCAAATCTGACCACAACTCCATAGTCGTTATTCTTGCTTACAAGCAGAAATTCTAACAGGAAGTACCAGTGACGCACTCAATACGGAAATGGTCTGATGAAGCGGATGCTAAACTACAGGACTGTTTCATTAGCTCAGACTGAAATGGGTACCGGGATTCATCCAATGGCATTGAGGAGTTTACCACCATCGGTTACCGGCTTCATTAATAAATGCATTGACGAAGTTGTCCCCACAGTGACCATATGTACAGATCCCAACCAGAAGCCATGGATTACAGGCAACATCCGCACTGAGCTAAAGGCTAGATCAGCCCCTTTCAAGAAGCGGGGCACTAATCCGGACACTTATAAGAAATCCCACTACACAATCAAACAGGCAAAGCATCAATACCGGACTAAGATCAAAACCTACTAAACTGGCTCTGATGATCGTTGGATGTAGCAGGGCTTGCAAACTATCATGAATTACAAAGAGAAACCCAGCCGCAGCTGCCCAGTGACCCTGAGCCTACCAGAAAAGCTAGTTGCCTTCTATGCTCATTTCAAGGCAAGCAACACTGAACCATGCATAAGAGCACCAGCTGTTCCAGACAACTGTGTGATCAGGCTCTCCTTAGCCAATGTGATTAAGTTTAAACAAGTTAACATTCACAAGGCCAGACGGATTACCAAGACGCGTAATCAGAGCATACGCTGACCAGCAGGCAAGTGTCTTCACTGACATTTTCAACCTCTCCCTGACCCAGTCTGTAATACCTACATGTTTCAAGCAGACCACCATAGTCCCTGTGCCCAAGAACGCTCTCCCTGTCCGAGTCTGTAATACCAACATGTTTTAAGCAGACCACTATAGGTAACCTGCCTAAATGACTACAGACCCGGAGCACTCACGTCTGTAGCCATGAAGTGCTTTGAAAGGCTGGTCATGGCTCACATCAACACCATTATCCCAGACACCCTGGACCCACTCCAATTCACATACCGCCCCAACAAATCCACAGATGAAGCAATCTCTATTGCATTCCACATGAATTTTCCCCCCTGGACAAGAGGAACACTTATGTGAGAATGCTGTTCATTGATTACAGCTCAGTATTCACCACCATAGTGCCTTTCAAGCTCATCACTAAGCTAAGGACCCTGGGACTGAACACCTCCCTCCGCAACTGGATGCTGAACTTCCTGACGGGTCGCCCCCAGGTGGTGAGGGTAGGCATCCGCCACGCTGACCCTCAACACGATGGCCCCTTCTGTACTCCCTGTTCCCTGACGACTGCGTGGCCGCGCACGACTCCAGCAACATAATTACAATGGGATTCGATGAGTTCTAGCTTCTGTTGCTAGGGCTGTTGCTAGAACTTGCAACATTCTGACCAGATTACGTAATGAACCAAAGCGTCCGTTGCTATGTTGGTTGCTTGGCTCTATTTTACCTTGTAGCGTTCGCAAAGGAAGAAAGGAGGACGCGGGAAGTTCTAGTTCTATTTCACCTCAAAGCGCTTTCTGAGTCCGCGCAAAATGATTACCTCAGAATTGGTCTCCAAGGACTTTGTTTTTGACGGTGACAACCTGCGGACTATTTGCTGCTTCAGAGGACCGAAAAAACTGGAAAGAGAACACTCTTTCTTTACCATGTACAGTTGAAGTCGGAAGTTTACATACACTTAGGTTGGAGTCATTAAAACTTGTTTTTCAACCACTCCACAAATATCTTGTTAACAAGCTATAGTTTTAGCAAGTCGGTTAGGACATCTACTTTGTGCATGACACAAGTAATTTTTCCAACAATTGTTTACAGACAGATTATTTCACGTGTAATTTATTGTATTACAATTCCAGTGGGTCAGAAGTTTACATACACTAAGTTGACTGTGCCTTTAAACAGCTTGGAAAATTCCTGAAAATGATGTCATGGCTTTAGAAGCTTCTGATAGGCTAATTGACATCCTTTGAGTCAATTGGAGGTGTACCTGTGGATGTATTTCAAGGTCTACCTTCAAACGCAGTGCCTCTTTGCTTGACATCATGGGAAAATCAAAAGAAGTCTACAATTGTAGACCTCCACAAGTCTGGTTCATCCTTGGGAGCAATTTCCAAATGCTTGAATGTACCACATTCATTTGTACAAACAATAGTACACCAATATACACACCATGGGACCACGCAGCCATCCTACCGCTCAGGAAGGAGACGCGTTCTGTCTCCTAGAGATGAACGTACTTTGGTGCGAAAAGTGCAAATCAATCCCAGAACAACAGCAAAGGACCTTGTGAAGATGCTGGAGGAAACCGGTACAAAAGTATCTATATCCACAGTAAAACGAGTCCTTATCGACATAACCTGAAAGGCCACTCAGCAAGGAAGAAGCCACTGCTCCAAAACCGCCATAAAAAAGCCAGACTACGGTTCGCAACTGCACATGGGGACAAAGATCATACTTTTTGGAGAAATGTCCTCTGGTCTGATGAAACAAAAATAGAACCTTTTGGCCATAATGACCATCGTTATGTTTGGAGGAAAAAGGGGAAGGTTTGCAAGCTGAAGAACACCATCCCAACCGTGAAGCACGGGGCTGGCAGCATCATGTTATGGGGTGCTTTGCTGCAGGAGGGACTGGTGCACTTCACAAAATAGAAGGCATCATGACGGAGGAAAATTATGTGGATATATTGAAGCAAAATCTCAAGACATCGGTCAGGAAGTTAAAGCTTGTTCGCAAATGGGTCTTCCAAATGGACAATGACCCCAAGCATACTTCCAAAGTTGTGGCAAAATGGCTTAAGGACAACAAAGTCAAGGTATTGGAGTGGCCATCACAAAGCCCTGACCTCAATCCTATAGAACATTTGTGGGCAGAACTGAAAAAGCGTGTGCGAGCAAGGAGGCCGACAGACCTGATTCAGTTACACCAGCTCTGTCAGGAGGAATGGGCCAAAATTCACCCAACTTATTGTGGGAAGCTTGTGGAAGGCTATCTGAAACCAAATCATGAGAAAACAAAACGATAATTACTTGACACATTGGAAAGAATTAACAAAAAAACAGAGCAAACTACAATGCTACTTGGCCCTAAACAGAGAGTACACAGTGGCAGAATACCTGCCCACTGTGACTGACCCAAACTTAAGGAAATCTTTGACTATGTACAGACTCAGTGAGCATAGCCTTGCTATTGAGAAAGGTCACCGTAGGCAGACCTGGCTCTCAAGAGAAGACAGGCTATGTGCGCACTGCCCACAAAATGAGGTGGAAACTGAGCTGCACTTCCTAACCTCCTGCCAAATGTATGACCATATTAGAGACACACATTTCCCTCAGATTACACAAACTCCAATATCTACTGGGTGAAATACCACAGTGTGCCATAACAGCAGCAAGATTTGTGACCTGTTTCCACAAGAAAAGGGCAACCAGTGAAGAACAAACAAGAACAAACAAACAAACAAACAAGAACATAATACAACCCATATTTATGTTTATTTATTTTCCCTTTTGTACTTTCACTATTTGCACATTGTTACAACTCTGTATATATACATAATATGACATTTAAAATGTCTTTATTCTTTGGAACTTCCGTGAGTGTAATGTTTACTGTTAATTCTATATTGTTTATTTGACTTTTGTTTATTATCTACTTCACTCGCTTTTGCATTGTTAACATATGTTTCCCATGCCAATAAAGCCAGTGAATTGAATTGAGAGTGGAGGGAGGGGGGGTGAGAAAGAAAATATGGAAGTGAGAGAGGGACAGAGCGATTCAGAGAGAGAAAGACAGCAGTGGAAATGTACTTAGACTTTAGTATTTCAATAACTCTTCTCTTCCAACTTGTTAGGTAATCATACAGTATGTACCTACGGGGGGAGAATGGCCAGCCACACAGGAGTGTGATTTTTACTAAGGAGGAGAAAGAGGTTGTGCTGACCGAGATGCATGCTGCCCATTTCGGAGTGAAGCACATGATTGCCAAAATCAACCTACACTTCCTTCTTCTGACGGGGAATTGCCAAGAAGGTGGACAGCTGGGCAAGTGAAATAACCTTTTGTTTATCAATCACATTCTATTATATCAGAAAGTATTATGTTTTCAATGAATGTCATATCAGAGAGCACACAATGTTTCGATTTGTTACTTTGTGCTTATAGGTCATTACCCTGTCTAGCCTGCCAGAAATGTGTGAGGGTGAAGACTGTGGCGCCGGAGTTGAAGCCCATTAAAGGTGTTTTACCATGGCACATGATCGGTAAGGGTCCCAATTCAAATTTTTCCCTGATAAGTTGTTTTGTAATGGATGCTTTATTTGACCACAGCAGAGTTCAATGTTGTGTGTGTGTGTGTGTGTGTGTGTCAGTATCCTTTCAAATATGAAAGTTTGCATACAATATGACTCAGATACAGGTAAGAATATAAAATAATCTTCTCTCTAACACTTTAAATGTTAGAGGTGGACCTCATTGGACCCTTCACGAAATCCAGGAATGGCAACAGCTGGTGTCTGACGGTGACCCATCACTTTACCAAGTGGGTGGAGGTAATACCCAGTAAGGTCAGTAAAGGAAGAGTATGTGCTCAACTCTAAATTCCCTTCTGTACCCCATTAAAAAGGGTGCTTGGAACAAAAAAATAGATTTTTGTTTTGTATGATACCCATCAAGGACGAGACTGTCGAGGTCACCCAGGGTTGTCCTGAGGTCGTCTTGAGTGACTGAGGTCATGAACGCTGGAACAAGGTACGGATGTTATAGGTTATATTCTGTCACCAATGGTTTGTTTTATTTATTTTTTACAATTTGTTATTGTTTTTCCATGGTACGTAATCAGACATATTTCAATATCTTACATTGTCAATAGCTTTCCTAACCCCTCCTCCAGGTTTGGTGAACGGACCAACCAGACCCACCTTCATATTGTCACGACTGTCATACTGTCACGACTTCCGCCGAAGTCGGTCCCTCTCCTTGTTCGGGCGGCGTTCGGCGGGCGACGTAACCGGCTTTCTAGCCACTTTCTAGTCTTTGTCTTATCACACCTGGCTTCACTCACCAATCACTTGTTTATTATTTAACCCATGTTGTATTTGTGAGTGATTGTTATTTGTTACGTGGATATTATGCGCTGTCATTTGGTACCGTCATTAAAGTGCGCCTGTTTATTATACTCCGCTCTCCTGCACTTGACTTCGCCTCCCATATACACGCATTACAGAATCACTCACCCCAAGAATGGAGTCAGCAGGAGCAGACGCCCTCCCAGTTGCAGTGGAGGAGCGCGTTCAGCAGCACGCGACCATGTTGCAACGTCTGGGCACAGCAACTGGGAGGCCGTCTGCAGACTATGGATCATTGGGAGAGAGGAGAAGGTTTTTCAGCGCCTCCACCAGCCCCACTACAACAGGTCCCACTGTCCACCCCTCTTTCACCTGGTCCCAGCGGGATTCGACTCGCGCTCCAGAGGGAGTATGATGGGATGGCTGCCGGATGCCAGGGGTTTCTACTACAGCTGGATCTCTACCTGGCGACCGTCCACCTGGCTCCTTCGGGGCGTGAGAGTGTGTCCGCCCTCGTCTCCTGTCTCTCAGGTAAAGCCCTGGAGTGGGCCAACGCCGTATGGAGTGAGGGAGATGCGGCGTTGGACCATTACGCAGAGTTCACCCGCCGCTTTCGGGCAGTGTTCGAACGTCTGTTCCACCTGAGGCAGGGGACGAGGAGCACGCAGGATTTCGCATTGGACTTCCGGACCCTGGCTGCCAGCGCGGGATGGAACGACAGGGCCCTGATCGATCACTACAGGTGCAGTCTGCGCAAGGACGTCCGTTGGTAGTTGGCCTGCCGAGACACCACCCTCACATTGGACCAACTGGTAGACCTGTCCATCCGGCTGGACAACCTGCTGACTGCCCGCGGACGTCCGGATTGGGGCCTGTCAGTTCCATCCCCCAGCACCTCCGCTCCAACGCCCATGGAGCTGGGAGGTGCTGCACTTAGGGCGACCGGAGGAGGGGCCATTCCCTGCACCATCTGTGGCCGCAGAGGGCACACTGCTGGTCGGTGCTGGGGAGGTTCCTCAGGAAGTCGAGGCAGCAGGTAGGGCACTATCATGTCACCCCAGGTGAGTCGGCACCAGGCTCACCCAGAGCCCCCTGTTGCTCACATATATGTGTTTATTTCATTTCCTGAGTTTTCCCCGCATTTTATTGACCGTTCATTTGCCCATAGTTTAGGGATTCCCCTTGTTCCTGTGGATATGCCCTTCCCTATGCACACTCTAGATAGTCGACCATTAGGGTCAGGGCTGATTAGGGAGGCCACCGCTCCACTTGACATGGTGACGCAGGTGGGTCATAAGGAGAGAATCAGTCTCTTCCTTATTGATTCTCCTGCATTTCCCGTGATGCTGGGCCTACCCTGGTTGGCCTGTCATGACCCCACTATTTCGTGGCAACAGAGGGCTCTCAAGGGGTGGTCACGAGAGTGCTCAGGGAGGTGTGTGGGGGTTTCCATCAGTGCGACTACGGTGGAAAGTCCAGACCAGGTCTCCACCGTGCGCATCCCCTCAGAATATGCCGATTTGGCTCTCGCATTCTGTAAGAAGAGGGCGACTAAATTACCACCTCATCGACGGGGGGATTGAGCGATAAATCTCCTGTTAGACGCAGCACTTCCCAGGAGTCACGTGTATCCTCTGTCACAGGAGGAGACGGTGGCTATGGAAACATATGTCTCCGAATCCCTGGGGCAGGGATACATTCGGCCCTCCACTTCACCTGCCTCCTCGAGTTTCTTTTCTGTGAAGAAGAAGGATGGGGGTCTGCGCCCGTGTATTGACTATCGAGGGATCAATCAGATCACTGTGAGGTACAGCTACCCGCTGCCTCTCATCGCCAGTGCGATCGAGTCAATGCACGGGGCGCGCTTCTTCACAAAATTGGATCTCAGGAGCGCTTACAACCTGGTGCGTATCCGGGAGGGAGACGAGTGGAAGACGGCATTTAGTACCCCCTCAGGGCACTATGAGTACCTCGTGATGCCGTACGGGTTGATGAATGCTCCATCAGTCTTCCAGGCCTTTGTTGACGAGATTTTCCTGGACCTGCACGGGCAGGGTGTAGTGGTGTATATCGACAACATTCTGATATACTCCGCTACATGCGCCGAGCATGTGTCCCTGGTGCGCAGGGTGCTTGGTCGACTGTTGGAGCATGACCTGTACGTCAAGGCTGAGAAATGTCTGTTCTTCCAACGGTCCGTCTCCTTCCTAGGGTACCACATTTCCACGTCAGGGGTGGAGATGGAGAGTGACCGCATTTCAGCCGTGCTTAATTGGCCGACTCCCACCACGGTAAAGGAAGTGCAGCGGTTTCTGGGGTTTGCCAACTACTACCGGAGGTTTATCCGGGGTTTTGGTCAGGTAGCAGCTCCCATTACCTCACTGCTGAAGGGGGGACCGGTGCGGCTGCAGTGGTCGGCTGTAGCAGACAGGGCTTTTGGTCACCTGAAGGCTCTGTTTACCTCGGCTCCCGTGCTGGCTCATCCGGATCCCTCTTTGGCGTTCATAGTGGAGGTGGACGTGTCCGAGGCTGGGATAGGAGCCGTGCTCTCTCAGCGCTCGGGCACGCCACCAAAGCTCCGCCCCTGTGCTTTATGATGTGGGGGACCGGGAGCTGTTGGCTGTTGTCAAGGCTCTGAAGGCGTGGAGACATTGGCTTGAGGGGGCTAAACACCCTTTTCTCATCTGGACTGACCACCGCAATCTGGAGTACATCCGGGCGGCGAGGAGACTGAACCCTCGCCAGGCAAGGTGGGCTATGTTCTTTACCCGTTTTGTTTTCACTCTATCCTACAGACCAGGTTCCCAGAACGCTAAGGCAGATGCACTGTCCCGGATGTATGACACGGAGGAGCGGTCCATGGATCCCACTCCCATATTTCCGGCCTCTTGCCTGGTGGCACCGGTGGTGTGGGAGCTGGACGCGGACATCGAGCAGGCGTTACGCACAGAGCCCACTCCCCCCCAGTGTCCAGCTGGGCGCCTGTACGTTCTGTCTGCTGTCCGTGACCGTCCGATCTATTGGGCCCACACGTCACCCTCCTCTGGTCATCCTGGCATCGGTCGGACGGTGCGTTGCCTTAGTGCGAAGTATTGGTGGCCCACTTTAGCTAAGGACGTGAGGGTTTATGTTTCCTTCTGATCGGTGTGCGCCCAGTGCAAGACCCCTAGGCACCTGCCCAGAGGTAAGTTACAACCCCTACCCGTTCCACAATGGCCGTGGTCGCACCTGTCGGTGGACTTCCTGACAGATCTTCTTCCCTAACAGGGCAACACCATGATCCTGGTCGTGGTGGATTGGTTTTCTAAGTCCTGCCGTCTCCTCCCTTTGCCCGGTCTCCCTACGGCCCTACAGACTGCGGAGGCCCTGTTCAAACACGTCTTCCGGCACTACGGGGTGCCTGAGGACATAGTCTCTGATCCGGGTCCCCAGTTCACGTCCAGGGTCTGGAAAGCGTTCATGGAACGTCTGGGGGTCTCGGTCAGCCTTACCTCAGGTTTTCACCCCGAGAGTAACGGGCAGGTGGAGAGAGTAAATCAGGATGTGGGTAGGTTTCTGCAGTCCTGTAGTTTAGCATCTGCTTCATCTGACCACTTTTTTATAGACCGAGTCCCTGGTGCTTCCTGCTTTAATTTTAGCTTGTAAGCAGGAATCAGGAGGATAGAGTTGTGGTCAGATTTACCA
Source organism: Salmo trutta (assembly GCF_901001165.1). NCBI lineage: Eukaryota > Metazoa > Chordata > Actinopteri > Salmoniformes > Salmonidae > Salmo > Salmo trutta. The sequence goes on from NC_042977.1 coordinate 43,888,182, forward strand.
AAGTGCATACAGCCCAGTATATCACTTGGGCCGAGCTTCCTGCCATCCAGGACCTCTATACCAGGCGATGTCAGAGGAAGACCCTAAAAATTGTCAAAGACTCCAGTCACCCAAGTCTCTCTTCAACTGCACGGCAAGCGGTACCGGTGCACCAAGTCTGGAACCAACAGGACCCTGAAAAGCTTCTACCTCCAAGCCATAAGACTGAATGAACAAGCATTTCGCTACACCCACAATAACATCTGCTAAACATGTGTATGTGACCAATAAAGATTTGATTTGATAAATAGTTAGTCCGGGTAGCTATTTGGTTAACTATCTGCATTGACCCTTTTTGCACTAACTTTGACTCATTACATAAACTGCAGTTACTGTTTATTATCTGTCACTTTATTCCTAGTTATATGTACATATCTACTACAATTACCTCGTACACCTGCGGTTTGACACGGTACTGGTACCCAGTGTACACTGAGTGTACAAAACATTAGGAACACCTGCTCTTTCCATGACAGATTGACTAGGTGAAAGCGATAATCCATTATTGATGTCACTTGTTAAATCCAGTGACAGTGAATAACGAGTAAAAATAACATGGCTATATATAGTATAATGAGTAGAAAATAACCTGGTTATATACAGTATAAGGAGTCGAAAATAACCTGGTTATATACAGTATAATGACTAGAAAATAACCTGGTTATATATAAGTAGTAGAAAATAACCTGGTTATACACAGTAGAAGGAGTAGAAAATAACCTGGTTATACACAGTATAATGACTAGGTAATAACCTGGTTATATACAGTATAAGGAGCAGAAAATAACCTGGTTATACACAGTATAAGGAGCAGAAAATAACCTGGTTATATACAGTAAAAGGAGTATAAAATAACCTGGTTATATACAGTATAAGGAGTAGAAAATAACCTGGCTATATACAGGGAGTACCAGTACTGAGTTGATGTGCAGGGGTAAGAGGTAATTGAGGTAGCTATATACTGTACATATAGGTAGGGGTAAAGTCACTAGGCAACAGTGTATGTGGTGAGTGAAAGTGTGTGTGTCCAGTGTGTGTGTGTGTGTGTGTGTGTGGCGTTGGTGTGCACATTATGTGTGTGTGGGTGTACAGTGCCTTCGGAAAGTTTTCAGACCCCTTGACTTTTTTCACATTTTGTGAGGTTACAGCCTTATTCTAAATTGGATTAAAGAAAAAAAATCCTCAGAAATCTACACACAATACCCTGTAATGACAAAGCGAAAACAGGTTTTTAGAAATGTTTGCTAATTTATACATAATAAAAAACAGAAGTATTCAGACCCTATTACATAAGTATTCAGACCCTTTGTTATGAGACTTGAAATTGAGGTCAGGTCCATCTTGTTTCCATTGATCATCCTTGAGATGTTTCTACAACTTGATTGGAGTCCACCTGTGGTAAATTCATTTGATTGGACATGATTTAGAAACTGTCTATATAAGATCCCACAGTTGACAGTGCATGTCAGAGCAAAAACCAAGCCATGAGGTCGAAGGAATTGTCCGTAGAGCGCCGAGACAGGATTGTGTCGAGGCACAGATCTGGGGAAGGGTAGCAAAAAAATTCTGCAGCATTGAAGGTCCCCAAAAACATAGTGGCCTACATCATTCTTAAATGGAAGAAGTTTGGAACCACCAAGACTCTTCCTAGAGCTGGCTGCCCGGACAAACTGAGCAATTGGGGGAGAAGGGCCTTGGTCAGGGAGGTGACCAAGAACCCGATGGTCACTCTGACAGATCTCCAGAGTTTCTCTGTGGAGATGGATGAACCTTCCAGAAGGACAACCATCTCTGCAGCACTCCACCAATCAGGCCTTCATGGTAGAGTGGCCAGGCGGAAGCCACTCCTCAGTAAAAGGCAAATGACAGCCCGCTTGGAGTTTGCCAAAGGCACCTAAAGGACTCTCAGACCATGAGAAACCAGATTTTTAAAACATTTTTTGACTGTTTTTGCTTTGTCATTATGGGGTGTTGTGTGTAGATTGAGGGGGGGGGACTAGGTTATTCTAAAATTGATTAACAAAATATGGAAAAAGTCAAGGTGTCTGAATACTTTCCGAATGCATTGTATGGTGTGTGTGTGTGTGTGCGTGTGTGTGCGTGTGTTAGGGTATATAAGCATTTCACTGTTAGTCTACACCTGTTGTTTACAAAGCATGTGACAAATAACATTTGATTTGATTGATTTTGCAGTTAACATTTCAGTCTGAGGCGTCTTTCTATACCAGCTCTAGCCATGGCTGGATGATTCCATCCCCATTATGTCATGATTGTAATACTGTATTGTGACGAGTGTTTTATCTACAATCAGGAATAACAACACACAAAGCAGTTTGAAAATGTGTTCAACCCCCTGCAGAAATATATATATAATATTGTGTATAACAGTAAACACAGAGCACAGTGAAATAAAGATGTGTTAATCACATTAATAAACACACCTTGTCCTCTCTTCACAGTCCAAATACTGGTTAATTGCATTTTTATTTATTTATTCTTTTATAATGAAAAAGCACTTTACAAATATAATAAATGAGTATTCTTGAATGCAGTCTTTCTCCGTGTGTCTCAGTGCAGGCTAATACCTGCATTGCTTCTACAGTGCAGGCTAATACCTGCGTGCTTCTACACCTGCATTGCTTGCTGTTTGGGGTTTTAGGCTGGGTTTCTGTACAGCACTTTGAGATATCAGCTGATGTAAGAAGGGCTTTATAAATAAATTTGATTAATAACGTTCCTCAGTGCTGTTTCATTCTCATGCAACATAGCCTGTATACAAAACAATACCTCAGTCTCTGAAAGTCAACATGGAAATGTTGTATTGGCAGTGGATAGTTTTGACCAAAAGCGTTGTCCCATATGTAAAATGTATGCAAGTATGACTGACTGTAAGTCGCTTTAGAGAAAAGCATCTGCTAAATGGCAACATTGTACTGAACAAAAATATAAACGCAACATGAAAAGTCTTGGTCCCATGTTTCATGAGCTGAAATAAAAGATCCCAGAAATGTTCCATAAGCACAAAAAGCTTATTTCTCTAACATCCCTGTTAGTGAGCATTTCTCCTTTGCCAATATAATCTATCCACCTGACAGGTGTGGCATATCAAGAAGTTGATTAAACAGCATGATCATTACACAGGTGCACCTAAAAGGCCACTCTAAAATGTGCAGTTTTGTCACACAACACAATGCCACAAATGTGTCAAGTTTTGAGGGAGTGTGCAATTGGCATGCTGACTGCAGGAATGTCTGCCAGAGCTGTTTCCAGAGAATTGAATGTTGATTTCTCTACCATAAGCCACCTCCAACGTAATATTTGATCATTTGGCCTCACAACCGCAGACCACGTGTAACCACGCCAGCCCAGGACCTCCACATCCGGGTTCTTCACCTGCGGGACCGTCTGAGACCAGCCACCCGGACAGCTGATGAAACTGAGGAGTATTTCTATCTGTAATAAAGCCTTTTTGTGGCCCTTTTGTGTGCATATAACTAGGAATAAAGTGACAGATAAACAGTAACAACAGTTTATGTATTGAGTCAAAGTTATTGCAAAAAGGGTCAATGCAGATAGTTAACCAAATAGCTACCCGGACTATTTATCAAATCAAATCTTTATTGGTCACATACACATGTTTAGCAGATGTTATTGTGGGTGTAGCGAAATGCTTGTTCATTGAGTCTTATGGCTTGGAGGTAGAAGCTTTTCAGGTTCCTGTTGGTTCCAGACCCACCCCAGTGGGTGGGCCTATACCCTCTCAGGCCCACCCATGGCTGTGCCCCTGCCCAGTCATGTGAAATCTATAAATTAAGGTCTAATGAATTTATCTAAATTGACTGATTTCTTTATATGAACTGTAACTGCGTTTATGTTCAGTATATTATATATTGTCTCCAAAGAGGTGTATTCTGAACATAAACAGCATACAAAATCTATCTACAGTATACATTCTGAACACGAACGAGGATGTCAAACATGTAAAAGTGGTATTGGAGGCTAAATATAAAACACACATTCTCCTGCAGACAGACTCAGGGACATGATAGGTTCTGTCAGTCTCTTAGCAACAACATCCATCTCCTGGCTCAGCCTTATCACCTCCAGCGAGGCCTGCTGGTCTTTCTCTCACATGACCTTTGCCCCCTCCATCTTCTCCGTCAGGGCCTGTTTAGTGAAGTTTAGATCGTACCAGTAAACACACGATAAGCTCTGGTTTGAGTTATTGTACAGACATTGTAGCCTGGGAGGTACCTAGATAAAAGTAAGCATTTGTTACAGGGTTTGGTTTTTTATTTATGTTTTGAGATTGGACTTTAGCACGTAGGTCGCACCGATTGGTGTCACCTCGTCAGTCAGTGTGTTAAACCTGTGTTGGCCCAGGTGCTATTTAGGAGTGGCTGGCCCAGTGCTCCAGTTGAGCATGAGAGATATTAAGGACAGCTACACTTTATGTCAGCTGTGGTGCGAGTTCAACCTATTTACGTTAGAAAGAAGCCTGTGTTTTGGTGTTTCTTCAGTTCTTTTTACTCCCTGTCCTAAATTGTGTTTTTTCTTATAGTTTGTCATGGTGGGTGTCTTTATTAAGAACCACCATCTGTTTTATTTGGTTGGCAGTGATTTTCTTTGTTGTGAGCGTCATTTTGAGTTTGTCTTGTGGGAACGTTACACCTTGGAGAAGTAAGCCTTATCCGAGCCAGAACAGTCCATAGGGACTGGAGTCCATCTCCTGTTTCTGTAGTGAGGCAGTGTGATTTACAACTACACCCCTGGACAGGAGGCTTGTACCCAGAGGGAGGAATTCACTGGGAACGGATGTCGCCTAACATGAAATCAACCAAAAATGTCCCCCTTTATTGGCTTTAGGTTTAAAGTTGGCTGAAAATAGTAAAGTCCCTTAGGTTTTCCATATTGATTCAACTTCATCACATTAAATGTTTTGGTTGAAACGAAATAGAAACAACACTGATTCAACCTGTTTTTTTGCCCAGTGGGAAGCTTTACTGCTAAGCAGGCAGGCACACTGTGGTCCACACACCTTTTGGGATACCTTGCACTGGCCTCAAAACACTGAGGGACACCGCAGGGTCAGCAGCACTGCCATCAACAGGTTACAGCACGTCCCGGACGACTTAACTGTTAGACCAAGCCACGTTGTCGAAGGGAACACAGGTTGCGTTGAATGACAAAAGATTATATTCCTTAGTTCTGAGTTACTACGGAAACAGAGAGAGACAAGTTCCATAAGCTCCAGGTGGAAGGATGCTTTTTTATGTCCCCCAAAAAAAAAGCTGAGAAATCTGGACCTGCTAAATCTCAAATGGACAGAAAAAATATACACCAGATAAGTTCCTTTAGGTTATGAGTTTGTTTATTTGAAACAAAACCCCATCTAAATATGTCATCATTCAAACTTAACAATACATAACATTATACATTTTGGGTACATTAAAAAAAAGAAACGATTAAATGGGAAATAGTTTGGAACACGGCTATATTTAAGTGCAAAATAGTATATTAAACTAGGGAAATGTACAGTACATAGAGTTCTAGGTGGAACATGGAATGTGATGCATAGATTTAAGACCAACTCATGGAATGTCTGTAGTGTGAGGCTATGGTCATAGCGACAGAAGGCTGACTAAAATAATCATTCAAATATAGTAGCAGATAGACATGCAGATCATTTGGTATGAGGCTACTGTGCAATAGTTGTATTCGAAAGGGACGGTTTTCCCCGGACACAGATGAAGCTAAATACTGAACTAAAATTTTATTTTCTAAATGGAGGTTCTCCATTGACCATTATTTATAGTCCAGGGTTAGGCTTAATCGGTGTCCGGGAAACCGGCCTAAAACGTTTTGGAGGGACAGTCACTAGACTTCCATTATTCATGAAGAGGTTTAGACATTACTACACACTTGATTTAGCTTATGTATAGGCAATAAGGTGTTCAATGTACAGGCTGCGTGCAAGTTGCATAACAGGTTTGTACAATCCATTTTAAGACGACTCTCTTCACAAGTAAGAGAACTATTAGTATTTATATAGTATAAATATATAATATCTGCATCTTTGTCTATAGCTTCGCAGTACAGCAAGACGGTTGTTGAGTGTCAATAAGATTAACTTCAAAATGGAATCTCCCCATAACACGTTCTATTGTTTCTACTATGTTGTTGTTACTTATAACCTGGGTGGTTCCAGCCCTGAAGGCTGATTGGCTGACAGCCGTGGTATATCAGACTGTATACCACGGGTATGACGAAACATTTGTTTTTACTGCTCTAATTACGTAGGTAACCAGTTTATAATAGCAATAAGGCACCTTGGGGGTTTGTGGTATATGGACAATATACCACGGCTAAGGACTGTGTCCAAATGCACTCCGCGTTGCATAAGAACAGCCCTTAGCCACTGTATACTGGCCGTATACCACACCCCCCTCGGGCCTTATTGGTTAATCATAGTCAGCTGTTAATGATAAATATCCCTTTAAGTATGGGGCTAAAAACTATAGGAAAATTACTGCAGGTGCAGAAAACCTTCCTGTATGTATGTATGTATGTATCACCATCTTAACCAAATATACTGCAAAAATTAAATCACAATCTTTACCATTTTCAACGTTATGAATAAATGTAGAAAATACTGGAATGGACATTCTTTAAACACATATTTTGTTGATTAAATGTATTTATAGTAGGGAGGGACTCTATACATTGTTGGTGCTCTCATTAGAAAGGGAAGATGGGATCATTTTTCCTAATCAAATGTCTGACGGGTTAGCATCATGGCTTATGATCAGGTGCCAGAGTTTTCCCCTCACCAGAAAAACTCTGGGCCCTTGTTCTGAATCTAATGACAGCTGGTATATAAGACCGGTGTCTGTACCAAACCAGGCTGGCCTCAGGGCATGACCAGGTCAGTGATACTAGAAGCCAGGCTGGCCTCAGGGCATGACCAGGTCAGTGATACTAGAAGCCAGGCCAAACTCAGGGCATGACGAGGCTGTCCTTCTCCTTCTCTATCCCCCTGACCAGCTCCTCCACCCAGAGCACCTCCGACGCCACCTGTTCTGCCAGGACCTCGTAACGGTTCTCCAGACGGCCAAACTTCCTCTTGAGGGCGTTAGCAGCCAGCATGGTGGCGCGGGCGTCCTCCTGACTCTGCCTGCGCTGGGCCTGGGTACGCTGCAGCTCCTGGCGGATGTGACCCAGGTCGCTGGCGATGCTCTGGTTCTCCTCCTTGTACCAGCCCTCCTTCTCCTCGTAGATAGACAGGAGAGCAGCCACGTCCTCCCGGCACGACCTGGAGAAGTCAGGGAGATGTTAAAATGTATGGAATACGTAAGTTTTATCCAATTAGAGCGGCTAAACATGCATTTTTATTATCAAATTAAAATGATTAATCCATCCATCCATCCCTCCCTCTCACCTCTGGTTTTGTTCCAGGTCTCTCAGCCCCTCCTCAGCAGCAGCGATCTCCTCCAGCACCTGGGAGAAGCGTTCGAAGTTGACGTAGGTGTTGTTGGGGGGCATGGAGGAGTGGGACTTGATGGTGTACTCCTTTAGACGCGTGGTCTTCAGGCGCCTGCGCTCCGGCTTCTTCCCGCTCTCCTCCTGGCGCACGTTCCGCCTCTTGATCACCTGGGAGGAGAGGAGTGTTAATGGATAGTAGATAAAGGGGGGTCAAAAACCATCAGTAAAGCGCCAGTAAACCATCAGTCAAGCGCCAGTAAACCATCAGTCAAGCGCCAGTAAACCATCAGTCAAGCGGCAGTAAACCATCAGTCAAGCGGCAGTAAACCATCAGTCAAGCGGCAGTAAACCATCAGTCAAGCGGCAGTAAACCATCAGTCAAGCGGCAGTAAACCATCAGTCAAGCGGCAGTAAACCATCAGTCAAGCGGCAGTAAACCATCAGTCAAGCGGCAGTAAACCATCAGTCAAGCGGCAGTAAACCATCAGTCAAGCGGCAGTAAACCATCAGTAAAGCGGCAGTAAACCATCAGTAAAGCGGCAGTAAACCATCAGGAAAGCGGCAGTAAACCATCAGGAAAGCGGCAGTAAACCATCAGGAAAGCGGCAGTAAACCATCAGTAAAGCGGCAGTAAACCATCAGTAAAGCGGCAGTAAACCATCAGTAAAGCGGCAGTAAACCATCAGTAAAGCGGCAGTAAACCATCAGTAAAGCGGCAGTAAACCAGGTGCTAAAACCCAACAGTTGCTTTATAAGTGAAAGAGGGCAAAGGGATAGTCCAACATTTGGGATCAGTAAGATGTAAAATATGTGTGAGATGGTGAGAGATGTCTACCTTGATCCAGGGATGCTGAAGGCTGTCATCGATGGTCATCCTCTTCCTGGAGAAATAAGAGATGAAAAATAATCAATTATTCCTTTCTGCTTTACTGTCACGCCTTTGTATTTGCAATTATATAATTTCCACTGAAGACCAAAGTTCTCCAAGCCTATGGTGCGGATTCAGTAAACGTTCATCTTTTGCTAGAGTCCCTACAATGATATATTAACTAACAAGACAAACAAAAGCAAATAGTTACTGTCATGTCCCTGCGTGTGTTGTTCTAAGTATTCCCGGGCCTGTTCTATCCACAGTAAACCAGCCTTACTTGGGATCCTTGACCAGCAGGCGTCTGATGAAGTCCTTGGCCAGCTCACTGGTGTTGCTGAAGTACTCCTCGTCAAAGTCATAGTTGACAGCAGAGATGTTGGTCAGAGTCTCCTGCTTGGTCTCCCCCAGGAACGGAGAGGCACCACTCAAACTGAGGAAGACCAACAGCATGTTGAAAACACTCAACCTAAGGTGGTATTGTACCATTTTTCAGGCCATGGCCAAATATTGAATACAATTGCTTATTTGCTATTTCATCATGTAAATGATTGGATTTCTCAGAAATAATGTTCACTTGTGTAGTTCTCCATTTTGTAAAACAGGTACAGAATATGTCTGTAGATTTAGAAATAATCTGACAATGTTTGACACGGTTTATGTCGCTCAACTGACACCATTATAATGTGAAGCAATACTTACAGAATGTACGTGATAACTCCAATACTCCTGGAGAAACAAGAGGACATCAAATTAGTGAGATTTACCTTAAGGGTAAAGAAACAAGAAAAACAACAATAACAAAAAGTGCTCAAAATCAGAAAAACATTTAAAATAATCGTAGTTTATTTTACCACATGTCAGCCTCCAGTCCGAGTGGTTCATAGTTGACTATCTCTGGAGCTGTAAAACAAGCAAGATTATTAGAACCCAGATGGTCTTCAGGGAGATCAACACACAGACCTCCACTTATTAAAACAAATATCAAGGAATATTTTCCCCATTCCATAACATTAAGCTCATTGTGGAATATTTTTTATTTTAAAACTGTACGGGCCACCCGAGTGGCGCAGCTGTCTAAGGCACTGCATCGCAGTGTTGCGGCGTCACTACAGACCTGGGGTTTAACCCCAGGCTGTGTCATAACCGGCCATGACCGTGTGTCCCATATGGCGGCGGACAATTGGCCCAGCGTCGTCCGGGTTAGGGGAAGGTTTGGCTCATTCAGCTCTAGCGACTCCTTGTGGCTGGCCGGGCGCCTGCATGCTGACTGAGCGGTGTTTCCTCCGACACATTGGTGCGGCTGGCTTCCGGGTTAAGTTTGGCGGGTCATATTTCAGAGGACGCATGACTCAACCTTCACCTCTCCCGAGCCCGTTGAGGAGATCGAAATCACAAAATTTGGGAGAAAAAGGAGTTCAAATGACCAAAATTAAAAATAAATAATATACTGTTGAAAGATATACTGTATGTTTTAATAAGGAAAATGAATATCTAGGAGCGTCTCACACAACAAATTATACGTGGAACACTAAATTGCTATTATTATATTATTAATACATATTACAAACATATCTCTATGGTCTCACCAACAAACTCTGGCGTTCCGAAGATATTCTTAAACTCATTTCCAGCTTTGATCTGATGAGCGATGCCAAAGTCGATGAGTTTGATCCTGGGGTTGGGAACGTTCTTATCAAGCAGCATGATGTTCTCCGGCTGCAGCACAAACAAACATTTCAGAATGCAGATAATAATACAATACAGATGTTTTTGTTTTTTTAAGATACCAAACTTTATATTTCTCAAATGCTGGAAAATCTTTTGGACGTTTTCACTGACTTTCCAATGACTCAAAACAGTCTATCAATACATTGAATGAGGAGTCGGAGCGCTCCAGTAGGAGTTTAAAGGAATACATCAAGTCAAGATGGAACTTTAGTTTACAAGGCCAGCCTGGCTTCTCCTTCCCCAGACTCCACCCTACCCACCTTCAGGTCAAAGTGAGCGATGCGTTTGGAGTGTAGATAGTGGACCCCATCCAGGATCTGTTTGAGGAACTGTGTGGCCTCCTCCTCTGTTAGAGACTCCTTCTCTGCCAGGAAGTCAAATAGTTCCCCTCCAGACACGCTGTAACACCACAGAACAGGGTTCAAAAATTACTCTATTTTATCAATATACTATTTGAGTACAGGTCTGGGCCTGTATTCAGAACAAGTCTCAGACAAATGCTGCTTTAGGATCAGTTTAGCCTTTTAGATCATAGTGAATCAGATTACAAGGACGGGGGGGGGGGGGCTGATCCTAGATCAACCCCAAATATCAACTGGTGTAGCTCTACTCACAGCTCTAGGATGAGGATGACGTCTGTCTTGTTCTCGAAGATGTCGTGCAGCGTGATGATGTTGCTGTGCTGGATCTCTCTCAGGATGTTCACCTTGAATTTCATTTGATTATTTAAAAAGGCATATAAAGCTGGTCCAACCAGTACATACAATGATTGAGGATAAAACAAAAAGCCTGAATTCTTATTTCCATTGTTGTTCTCTCACCTCCCTCTCGATCTCCTCGCGGCTCACGCCCCGGCGGCTGGACGACAGGCGACGCTTCTTGATTAACTTGGCGGCGTACTCCGAGCCAGAACTCTTGTCTTTACACTTCCGTACGATGGCAAATTGTCCACTAGGAGAGGTAATGAGGATGATACATAGTATAATTTGTACATAAACATAAGAAACACAAGAAAGAGTGACTGGGCCAAATTCAGATAGCTAATCTGGGGAAAATCCTGATTTAAAGGGATAAATTCTTGACTACAAATTGTATAGGCTAGTGTTCACTGGAAGCATTCCAACACAATGGCTGGCCGTTCCACACTGGCTGGCCGTTCCACACTGGCTGGCAGTTTAATTTTATGTAATAAGATAAAGAATCTATGCAAACATGTAAAGTGGGTGGCTATTTTTGTTATTATAAACATTTACACCTAACATTTGATTTACCACATGATAATGCTGTAGGAAGAAGCAGCTAAACTGAAAAAAAAGAAATGTCCCTTTTTCAGGACCCTGTCTTTCAAAGATATTTGGATTTTTACGAATTAACTTCACAGATCTTCATTGTAAAGAGTTTAAACACTGTTTCCCATGCTTGATCAATGAACCATAAACAATTAATGAACATGCACCTGTGGAATGGTCGTTAAGACACTAATAGCTTACAGACGGTGGGCAATTAAGGTCACAGTTATGAAAACTTAGGACAGTAAAGAGGCTTTAGGGTCCGTGCTCATCTGCGTGAACGTGCCTTAGGTATGTGCAGCAAAGAGGCATGAAGACTGCAGATGTGGCCAGGGAAATAAATTGCAATGTCCGTACTGTGAGATGCCTAAGACAGCGCTACAGGGAGACAGGACGGACAGCTGATCGTCCTCGCAATGGCAGACCACGTGTAACAACACCTGCACAGGATCGGTACATCCGAACATCACACCTGCAGGACAGGCACAGGATGGCAACAACAACTGCCCGAGTTACACCAGGAACGAACAATCCCCCCCTCAGTGCTGAGACTGTCTGCAATAGGCTGAGAGAGGCTGGACTGAGGGTTTGTAGGCCTGTTGTAAGGCAGTCGCGGTTTTGTCTCACCAGGGGTGATGGTCGGATTCGCGTTTATCGTTGAATGAATGAGTGTTACACCGAAGCCTGTACTCTGGAGCGGGATCGATTTGGAGGTGGAGGGTCCGTCATGGTCTGGGGCGGTGTGCCACAGTATCATCGGACTGAGCTTGTTGTCATTGCAGGCAATCTCAATGCTGTGCGTTACAGGGAAGACATCCTCCTCCCTCATGTGGTACCCTTCCTGCAGGCTCATCCTGACATGACCCTCCAGCATGACAATGCCACCAGTCATACTGCTCGTTCTGTGCGTGATTTCCTGCAAGACAGGAATGTCAGTGTTCTGCCATGGCCAGCGAAGAGCCCAGATCTCAATCCCATTGAGCACGCCTGGGACCTGTTGGATCAGAGGGTGAGGGCTAGGGCCATTCCCCCCAGAAATGTCCAGGAACTTGCAGGTGCCTTGGTGGAAGAATGGGGTAACATCTCACAGCAAGAACTGGCAAATCTTGTGCAGTCCATGAGGAGATACACTGCAGTTACTTTGATTTTGACCCCCCCTTTGTTCAGGGACACATTATTCAATTTTTGTTAGTCACATGTCTGTGGAACTTGTTCAGTTTACATCTCAGTTGTTGACTCTTATGTTCACACATGTTAAGTTTGCTGAAAACAAACGCAGTTAACAGTGAGAGGACATTTCTTTGTTTTGCTGAGTTCATAAATACTGCATTCCTGAGGGTCTATCCGTTCCTAAAGCTAGGTCTACAGCGCTTCTCTATCTGCACAGAACTGAATGTTCTGCTCTGCCATTTAATGTACGTCTCTACAAGCCCTTTCTGAGCAAACTCAGTCCCCCCCGCTCTCACACAGCAAGACCATACCTAGAGCCATAGAGGATATAAACAGCTAGACTACACCTAAAACAGCTAGACTACACCTAAAACAGCTAGACTACACCTAAAACAGCTAGACTACACCTAAAACAGCTAGACTACACCTAAAACAGCTAATAAACAGCTAGACTAAACCTAGGGACATAAAGAGGAAATAAACGCATAGAAAGGCAATGATGTCATTCTTCTTCTGCTGGAACACTGCAGAAAACAAAACTACTTCCATATAAAGGTAGGAAGTCAGGTTTATTGTGTCCCAAATGGCACCCTATTCCTTTTATATTGCACTACTTTAGCCCTATGGTCTCTAATCTAAAGTAGTGCGCTATGTAGGGAATAGGTTGCCATTTGGAACAAATTCAGGTTTAATCCTGTAGAAGCACATGACTCATTCTAGTGCTCCGGCTCTGTTTAGTTTATAAGGACTTGTTAAAAACACAGAGCAGGCTTGCATAACAGGACAGAGAGCTCTACACTGTTGAATAAACAGTCCCACAAATACACTGAGAATTTTGCCAACGGATGTTTTCATCCAGCTATGTGATTTCAAGTCAACTAAGTGGTATTTGGATTGTATCATTAGGGGAGCCCAACAATCAATATTTAAGATCTTTGTAGAAATATAGTGCTTCACTTTACATACAATAGTTACTAAAGGTGGGGGGCCTCCCGAGTGGCGCTGTGGTCTAAGGTACTGCATCGCAGTGCTAGCTGTGCCACTAGAGATTCTGAGTCTCCCGGCCACAACCGGGAGACTCATGGGGCAGTGCACAATTTGCCCAGTGTCGTCCGGGTTAGGGGAGGGTTTGGCCGGCAGGGATGTCCTTGTCCCATCGTGCACTAGCGACTCCTGTGGCGACACAGTTGCCAGGTGTACAGTGTTTCCTCCGACACGTTGGTGAGGCTGGCTTCCGGGTTAAGCAGGTATTGTGTCAAGAAGCAGTGCGGCTTGGTTGGGTTGTGTTTCGGAGGACGCACGGCTCTCGACCTTCGCCTCTCCCGAGTCTGTACGGGAGTTGCAGCAATGTGACAAGACTAACTACCAATTGGATACGATATTGGGGAGAGAAAGGGGTAAATCAAATAAAAAAATAAAGAATTGAGTTAAAGGTGAAGAGAGATCTGTACTCATTAGAGGCTGATTAATTAGGGACGATTTCAAGTTTTTATAACAATCGGTAATCGGCATTTTTGGACGCCGATTATGGCCGATTACATTGCACTCCACGAGGAGACTGCGTGGCAGGCTGACCACCTGTTACGCGAGTGCAGCAAGGAGCCAAGGTAAGTTGCTAGCTAGCATTAAACTTATCTTAGAAAAAACAACAAAAAAAACGCCTGGCTCGTTGCGAACTGTGTGAAGACCATTTCTTCCTAACAAAGACCGTAATTAATTTGCCAGAATTTTACATAAATTATGACATAACATTGAAAGTTGTGCAATGTAACAGCAATATTTAGACTTATGGATGCCACCCGTTAGATAAAATACGGAACGGTTCCGTATTTCACTGAAAGAAAAAACATTTTGTTTTCTAAATGATAGTTTCCGGATTTGACCATATTAATGACCTAAGGCTCATATTTCTGTGTGTTTATTATATTATAATTAAGACTATGATTTGATATTTGATAGAGCAGTCTGACAGAGGTGGTAGGCACCAGCAGGCTCGTAAACATTCATTCAAACAGCACTTTCCTGCGTTTGCCAGCAGCTCTTCGCAATGCTTCAAGCACAGCACTGTTTATGACTTCAAGCCTATCAACTCCCGTGATTAGGGTGGCAATACTATAGTGCCTATAAGAACATCCAATAGTCAAAGGTAAATTAAATACAAATGGTATAGAGAGAAATAGTCCTATAATAACTACAACCTAAAACTTCTTAACTGGGAATATTGAAGACTCATGTTAAAAGGAACCACCAGCTTTCATATGTTCTCATGTTCTGAGCAAGGAACTTAAACGTTAGCTTTTTTACATGGCACATATTGCACTTTTACTTTCTCCAACACTGTGTTTTTGCATTATTTAAACCAAATTGAACATGTTTCATTATTTATTTGAGACTAAATTGATTTTATTTATGTATTAAGTTAAAATAAGTGTTTATTCAGTATTGTTGTAACTGTCATTATTACAAATATATATATATAAAAAACCGGCCGATTAATCGGTATCGGCCTTTTTGGGCCTCCAATAACCGGTATCGGCGTTGAAAAATCATAATCGGTCGACCTCTAGTACTCATACATCCTAACACTTAATTAAAAACATATGAATCAGTAGGCAACAGAGGAGGCTGGTGGGTGGCGCTATAGGAGGACAGGCTCATTGTAATGGCTGGAATTGAATACATGGAACGGTAGGCACACTTAATTGCATTGGTCCAGTGTGCCTCATGCTGGGTAGGAGTTTTCCCCTCAATCGTCCTAAAATTACAAATTCTTCCCACTGACACATTGGCTTTGTATCCTCCTCCAGCAACACTGTACACAGACAGACACAGGTCAGATCTTACCTCCCCAGCTCTTCCCCCATATCGTAGAACACCTCCACATCCTCTTGTCTGAAGCCAGCCATGGTCTGACTGGGTTGCTGCTGATAGAAGTTGTGTCTTGAATCACACTGAATTACAGAACAGGGAAACATGATTATTAGTACCTGCCAAGGAAACAGAGACCCATAACATGGCAACGATAGACTTATGTGATGCTGACAAGAGCAAAAATAGATCAAATACATACTACACGTCATAGATTGACAATAGGCTGCATAATTTAGCCACAAGGGGGGTCAATACAATCAGTTTACACACATACAGTAAACACCAACCAATGATGTGCATAACCCTCCCCCACCCTCAAAAGTGGTCGTCCTTATTTGGCCAAAGTCAACACGGCAGAGTTGCTGGGTTACTTCGACTCCAGCCACATATGTGATGAACATCGTGGAGTTGAGAAGGAAAAACTTGGCTGGTAGGACTAACAACTCCGCATACCAGTCTGACTTACGTCATCGTCCTCCATCAACTCGCTGATTAAAGGGTCTCACTGCGGGTTTTAACATTAGATAACCGTTTGCTACTCAGATTGAGAAATAATGGTTTCGTGTTGTTACCGGAAATACTGTGGATTAACATTACACCGCAAAATGTATTTTTTTTTGTTGACAAGCAAAAACTGAACTTTAGCCATATGTAGCTAACTAGCTGCTAACTGGCTAGCTACCGTTTGAAGTCTGGAGAAGTGAGCTAGTGGGATACGGCTAACTTTTTCCTATAAATAACAACAAACATTAAACCCCAAACTCTTGCCGTGATAATGGGTCGTGGCAAAACCAAATTCTAAAGAAAATAATAGCTACATTTTTGACAAAGCTTGCTGGTAATGCTATATCAGATAGCTAGCTAGCTACATGAACTAATTCACTAATGTTAACTAGCGAACAGGATTCGAACTTAGCGCTCATCAAGTTTTATATAACGTCAGCCGAAACAGAGATTGTAGTTTATCGTTCCTTACTCTGTCTATAAAAATTACAAGTCAGATACTTACATTATAACTGGCTACGGGTCCTGCATTCCTCTCCTGAGTGAAATTTCCGGTGGTTGAAGAAAATTACAACACTTTGAGACAGGAGGATGGACCATATGGAATGACATCATACTGACTTCATCGTTGTCCGAGCACAAGTTTGAACCCGCAAAAGCAATTATTACTGTCTGAAAGAGCAATGAACTTAGATTTTCTCAACAAAAAAATGCTGAAATGCATCTGTCAAATAGCTTCAATGAATCCCAATTATTTACTCCAATTGGGCGGTATTCTAGACGTTCAAAGACGATACAAAACACTGAAGACACAATCATTAAAGAAAATAGTACATTTATTACAAAACAAAAAACACGCCATATCGTTCAAACCTGGCCTGACTTAGGGAAAACCATAGTAAAAAGTATATATTTTTTATGTTTACCATCACAGCAAAAATATGTATTCACTTATCTAGTCAGAGAACCCCCCCCCAAAAAAAATTAACATTTAAACCATATTCTTCATTTCTAAACAGAACATATGCTTATCACACCATTTCATACTGCCTACTACATCAACATTCAGGCTGGTGACACCAATCAAACTACAACAAAATCATTTTCCTGATTATAGGGACTGTGTGTGGGGCAGATGGGAGTGAACGTGAAGTGCACCTCGTGTGGAAAGGGCAGAGGAGAATAGTAGTGAATCTAAATAATATTTCCTTGATTCCTCACATCCTCCTACCTTAACACCTTTTCAACGCATATTGGAGCAAACGATCTGAGGTTCCTCCCCTCGGATGTTCTTGTCCAAAGAAGGAAGCAAGGAGAAGATTTGAGGAATCAAGGAAATACAATTAAGATTCACCCAAGGAACTGGGCTACTGTGAGGAATAAGGCTGGCGGACTATCCGTCCTGCTGTTGTATGAAGGGGTTGGGGATGGCCTCCATGCCGTCCTGAGGACAAATGAGCACCACTGAGGTCCCTCGACACACCACCAGACCCAGCTGGCGCGTGTCCTCGGTCAGCTTGAACTGGTCGTCAGGGTCTGGAAATAACAAATCAAACCAAGTTGTATTGGAGGAAGAAGTGGCAATACAGGTCAGAGGTAATTGATAGCATGTGAAACTCCACCATGAATGATCCAGCACAACCTTCTTTATAAAAATGGCAAATGATACGACCTTGGTTTCATTGTCAATTTTTTAACTGAAGGGCAACATCACATGTTTTCCATTGAATTGTGTGAGTAACAGTCTCCTCACTGACCAGGAGTGCATTTTCACTTTGTAGAAGTGATATGAGATCATACAAGCAAGTCTTAGTTTCTGCTACATACCTCGCAAGTACTCGATGGTGCTGTCCAATACCAGGTTCAACAGGGGGTCAAACCCCTTTAGGACTCCACTAGCTGACACAAATAAATAAGGATTATTATGTTGAATGGAAGCAAGGAGAAAAACAGTAAAGAAGATTGGGACTGTGGCCTGTCATGGAACAGCATTTCCAGACAAGCAAAAGGTCGCCAGTGTTCTCTTTTGGAAGCCGGAAGTCCCACAGTATTTTTTTCTTTCTTTCGTTCTTCAGGTTTTAACATAGTAATGAAATGGACTAAGTATTATCTTCACTAATTTACCCTCTCGTCCTCCCTGGAACTTGACACGGATTTGTTTATCGATGTACTTGGACAGGTCAAAGATGCTCTCCTTCTTTTTCTTCTCTCCTTCCTTGTTTCTGTCCTGAAAGGAAAATATTCAGTAGGATTGAACCTTATAGTCTAATCATACCATCAAGAGCCGCAGCCCTTTCAGTTTTATCCAATTTGTATACTGAAAATGTGGAAGTGTTTATTTTACACAAATAATTATTTCAATAGTACTTGACGGTTTTCCCTCCACCCTTTTTACGTGATTGATGAATTAAGGTCACTAATTAGTAAGGAACTCATCACACCTGGTTGTCTAGGTCTTAATTGAAAGGAAAAACCCAAAACCTGCAGACACTGGGCCCTCCATGGAATGAGTTTGACACCCCTGTGTTCCAATTTATGGGCTTATAAGTGCCCAAATCAGTCATGTTCAACTTTGAATCGACAGTATAGGCCAGGCAAATTCAAATCTGATCCTTTCAGCCAGTTCCACTGCTGATTGTCATTGTTCCTCTCTAATCAAGGACTGATTTAGACCTGGGACACCAGGTGGGTGCAATTATCAGGTAGAAAATAAAACCTGGACTGTATTATTAAGCCAATTCTGTTGCAAAACTGTTAAAAATCTGAAATGTGTTGGAACGTGTGGAGTCTGAGCATCACAAGAAGCAGTCGTATTTACATTTGTTTTGTGTGTTTTAAGACCGAAAAGATATTGGCGTGGAATGATTCCTGAACCAGGAAACCTATCAACGGGGTTATTTCTAGGGTGGCAAAAGTGGCGCAAGAAGTATGATAACTGAAGACAGATGGAGTGGTTGATGCACGTCGACTGAGTGGCAGGGAAGAAACAAGGGTAGTAGAGCCCCCACGACCCAGTGACTGTTTCACATCAACAGAGGAATTGTGAAATGTTACATGTTAAAAGGTGGACTTTGTATAAATCATTGCAATGGTCATAAACTGTATAGCACAAGCGGAGAAAATTGTAATCATTGTGAACGCAGCTAAATGTTTCTTGGGTCTTTCGTAATGTCACAGCCGATGCCTTGCAAGAAATCCTGTCGCTGAATGTTCCACCCTCTGAGGCCCCTAAAGCCTGTGTAGGGATGTATTTTGGAATGGACTGATTGAAGTGGGTTGGGTTTTTGTTTTGACGTCTTGTCGTTTTCCCCTTTCCTGTATTGATTCTTATTTTCTCGTTAAAATACCTCGTCCATCTGGTGGCGGTAATGCACCATTAACATTGGATGCCAACCGCCGTTAAACCCAATAGAAGAAGCAGATTAAGGGAAGACGAGGATTGAAGTGATCTAACAAAAGCCAGTTTCTAAAATGTAGTCTAAAGATTATGGGGAGAGAAACTGGGGTACGAACATGGCATGATATTTAGCACGCTGATGTTGACAACATTATACAGTCGAGTCTGCACTTAACGCTAGCAAATATCTCAACCCACTCCATCTCGCTAGCAGTGATCAGAATACTGTAGTTAAATTGAAATACCTTTTTTTTTTTCAAACGGGAAGAACTAGAAAACTGGGGAGTAAATTAGGTTTTAGATTAAGTTATTTAAGAAATACTTTTTTTGCGGCTACCCGTTAGTCTCCCGAGTTGGCCACTAGTATGAACTGCGTGTTCATCTACCACCATTTTATGACTATTTAGATTAGGAACGTTGCACACCCTTGGATGAACGCGGTATGCAACATCCTAAATTAGCTGAAAATACTTAACGGTCGTGGAAATTGTGTATTTTTTTTAAAAGTACGCATTCTTCTCGCCATTAAAAAGGAGGTAAATGCCTTTGCAGCCTGAATGGATGATGCTTTATGTAGGAGCAGGTCCACGGCGGACACGAGTTTATTACCGGGAATGCTGATCTAGCGCCCATGCACTATGTAGTCTAACGTAATGTTGCAGGTTTTTCAGAATATTGTTGTCATCCGCAACGACTGTCTGGCTCCCTCTTTTTTTTCTCTCAAGTGATATTCTTTGTCACTTTTCTATCTTTGTTTGACATTCATTTTCTTTGTCGATTTCATTAACATGATGCTGTCTGAAAAGCACGCTAGCAAATATCCCTACTCTGCTATCTTGCATTTGCTAGATAACATAATACTGTAGCTAGATTGAGAGGCACGCAATTGCTAATATAAAATACAGTAAATAACGACGTTTTAGATAAATTCATGGAAGATATGATCGACTCACCGCCATTTTGAAACTGTTCCAGCCACGCCTCTCGAACTCCAACCTTTTTCTTCTACTTTGTTGGTATAATGGCGGTCCGCAAACACATTTATACGTGCATGCCGCCACCTATTGTATTGGCTGTGTATCAACCTACTATTATGTAGTATGAATTCATTACACTTTGAAAAATTTGCCCTACCATCTAACCCTGCACTCATTAAAACCTCACCACTATTCCACTACTTTGGCCCCATCTGAACCTACTCCAGGCCAGCAGCCTGGGACATTATCGTTAAAAACATCTTGTAATTCATCTGCTGTAAAATCTTGTACACCCAAGTACTTCTCTGCAGTTGCCACCACATCTGTCCTCTGTGATTTAAATTCCATTCCTGCAGTACAATTGTCAACCGTGGCCATGTACGGCAGAAAACCAACCTTACTGAAGCACATCTATCACTCTTTATTGGCCTCGGCCTACTCACAGGGACCCATGTTCTTCTACTGCTCTCTTCACTGCCTCCGCATACGTCACTTTCTGCACTATTAACTGATCCTGGCAACCTCAACCTGCCTTTCTCTCACCTCTGATCTCCAGCATCATGGGTACCCTTACAGTTTACACACAACTCTTCCCACAGACACTACACATTCCTTTGTCTCATGTCCTCCTCCACACTTCTCACATCTAGGAATCTCCCTCCTACACACTGCTGCCACATGGCCATAAGCTTGGCACCTAAAACACTGTAATGGACTCAGGACAAAAGTTCTCACAGGATAACTAACACATCCTGACTTGACTTTATCTTACTCTGCATTTAAAAAAAAATGTTTTAAAACTAGTACAGATGGTGTCTTCTCTGTTTCATCACACTCTCCACCGAGTGTGTCACACCAAATGGCGTGCGTCACAGACACCGGGATTCTTCAACTTCAGTTGATCCTCCTCAACACTTAATGCCACTCCAGTTATCACACCGTGCTCTGGAGAGGAAAGCAAGTCACAGTTCTTGCTTCATTGACAGCAGTGTTGGATGAGCCAATGTTGAATGTTTATAATTTTAAACTTGGAAAAGTTAATCCCCTTAATCCCAGATTTGGGACCACACAGCCATAATTTCTCTTCATTATTTATCTTCATATGACAAGGATTAAAAAGGATTTGCCAGTAGATTGTCGATTTGATTCATGATGATGACTGCAAGCTAAGATTTTGACATGATCAGTCCAATCAAAGCTATGGTGTGTCGCACCAACTGGCGTGCGTCACAGACACTGGGATTCTTCAACTTCAGTTGATCCTCCTCAACACTTAATGCCACTCCAGTTATCACAGAGAGGAAAGCAAGTCACAGTTCTTGTCCCCAGTCGCGTGGTGCGGGGCTCACGCTCCCTCTGGACAGCAGAAACGCAAAAAAAATCAGCACGATTCCACATTCCCCAACCTGACACCACATATGGATCTGCCATCTCACTCCCACTGGACCCGACCCACTGATGTCAAGTTTTTGCAGTTCTGCACAAATCATGCTTCATTGACAGCATGGCCAATGTTGAATGTTTATTTAGATTGTCGACTTGATTCATGATGATGACTGCTAGCTAAGATTTTGACACGATCAGTCCAATCAAAGCTACAGTACATGTTATCTGTGGCCAATGACCTTGAGCCTTATTGGATGAGCACTTCTAATGTAACTCTATGGCAGCACCCAAAAGGCTCGAATTTTCGAGGTCTCCTCTTAGACTTTGTGGTGAAGTAGTGTCCCCATGAATGACAGAACACTGAGCCAATCACGGCACAACGCTCTGTATTTTCTGCTGGCTTCCCCCAACACCACAGAAAGCACTGAGCTAGGCTGAAACACCTGCATTTTGGAGCTGCCTTACTCAAGAAAACAAAAAAAGAGACCATGTTTGTATGCGGCTTTATTAACTAACTTACATTACATTTAAGTCATTTAGCAGACGCTCTTATCCAGAGCGACTTACAAATTGGTGCATTCACCTTATGATATCCAGTGGAACAACCACTTTACAATAGTGCATCTAGATCTTTTGGGGGGGGGGGTTAGAAGGATTACTTTATCCTATCCCAGGTATTCCTTAAAGAGGTGGGGTTTCAGGTGTCTCCGGAAGGTGGTGATTGACTCAATGACATATATTATTTTTACATTGTTTGCAAACTGATATGTGATATGTATTAATGCCAAAATAACATGCAAAACAGGCAAGCACCAAAAAATACATCTATTTAAATTTTTTGCTAAAAATGTGGGGCTCAAAATGGCGGGTCTCAACTGTATAACACTTTTCTCCTTGTTTTCCTGTCCACCATCTTACCCTCACCTCCTGGCCACACCAGTGCTATTATTTCACACGCACGTACAGTTTATGGCCTTGATAGAACCTTTTCCAGAGGTACTTGCCCTTTTCTCCTCAACTACAACCTTTGACTGCTGAAAAGACCAAAATAAATAATAATTTATTTTTAAACTGTTTCAGGCTAGCATAATATACATGAAATCAAATTTAGCTCACAATATATCCTCTTTTTAGCAGTTACATATATTGTAAATCGAGGGCGGATAGTGCAGATAATTTGTTTTGGTAGCTGAAGGAATTATTGGATTTCCTTACCCAATTATGACCATTGGATCATTTCTACGGTCATAAAACCCTGTATGAATATGGTTTAGTTTATTTACCAAAGTAATTGATTACTTTCTGCAAGTTATTCACCTCTAAAACTAAGTTTGAGACAACACTAGATAGCCAGATAAGCTAGCTAGCTCAAAAACTAGCTTGTCGAACGTACATGGAAACTTCCACGACCAGAACCAAAAGGAAAGAAATGGAGAGATCGTCAGATGGACAATAAACCACAAAAGATAGTATGATTTTGGGTACTCCTCTTCAGAAGGTAAATGTGGGGGGAAATACTGCAATGGGTGATGAAAATGCGGTGAGCACGGACAACAATGCTCACATCTTGCGCCCCTCCAATCCCCAGCTCAGGCCGTTACCTTATGACCCCGGCACTCCAGTCAAGCCCCAGGGGAAAAACATGAGAGGCCAAGAGGGTATGTCACTTCTTGAGATGCAAAATGCTTTTGACAGCAAAGATAGATGAAAGGGCAAATGGCTTGGAGGCCACGGTTAGGGAAAATATGATAAAAATTGAGGCCATTAAAAAAATCTGACTATCTTTGGAGAAGTGAAAACCCTCAAAAGTGACATGAAGAAAGTGGAAGTTATCTGCCAGGAAAATGAAAAGAAGGTGTCTGAACTCGAGCAAAAGGTGAATGAGGCGGAGAGATGCCAGCGCAGGTGGAACCTGAGGCTTCATGGAATTCCAGAGCAGGCGAGTGAGGACATCAAATGCAGACATCGTCCATCGTTTGGAAAGACTCAAGGATCAAGACAAGAGACAGAGGACAACCATCATCCGGTTCACCAACAGATCTACACGGGATCTTCTCTGGAGGCGAGCGAAGAATTGTGAATTCCTCATCATGCAAACATTTAGGTTCACGAAGGATCTGACCTCAGCAGACGAAGTGACAAGAGAGAAACTGTGGACGATGGTGGCTGCAGCTCGAAAGGCTGGGAAAACTGAATTTTTTTTATCGGTGCCAGAGTGATCATCGATGGGAAAGAAATGCGGCCAAATCAGAACATTTGAGAGAGAGCCAGAGTCTAACTCGGACAGAACTGTCAGGCCAAAAAACTGATTACCAGGTGAAAAGCAGCCTTTTATTCTAAAATATTTACACAAAACACTTGAATGAGAAAAGGCTGACCTGAGAACTGGTAAACTAAACACTAACTATAAGTGAATAACTGCTTATTGTAAAGTCTACACAATGTCTCCCCCTTGTGGGAGTAAGAATGCTTTGGTAACTTTATGACCAATATTTGTTTGTTTTTTGTTGGAGAGGTTAATAATGGGATGGAAATCCTTTTGAGTTACATATCCTTAGGAAAAGCTTATATTAGCATAACAAGGTTGTTGGTTGAAGTTTGTCTTTATCTCTTTGTTCAATTAATGTCAGGGGTATTCGTCATTTACTCAAGCGTAAGGCTATTTTCCTGTATTGCAAACGGTTTAATGCTGACTTTTACTTTTTACAAGAGACTCATGCTTGTTCTTCCCATCTATCTTTTTGGAAAAATCAATGGGTTAACGATATCTGGTTATCATATGGCAACAACCACTCTGCAGGTGTAGCAGTTTTAATAGGTGCATTTAAAGGGGAGGTCATCAGTAGTAAGACTCACCACTCTGCAGGTGTAGCAGTTTTAAGAGGTGCATTTAAAGGGGAGGTCATCAGTAGTAAGACTCACCACTCTGCAGGTGTAGCAGTTTTAAGAGGTTCATTTAAAGGGAAGGTCATCAGTAGTAAGACTCACCACTCTGCAGGTGTAGCAGTTTTAAGAGGTTCATTTAAAGGGAAGGTCATCAGTAGTAAGACTCACCAATCTGGACGTTGGTTAATTTTAACAGTAAATTTCAACAGTGAAATGTTTTTATTAGGGAATATTTATGCATCCAACAACAAACAAAACAACAGGATATTATTTCAAGAATTTGAAGAAGAGATTAATAGTTATAGGTGTATTTCAGGATACCAAAATTATCTTAGGTGGAGATTTTAATTCTGTATCTAATGTGATGATTGACAGATCCTAACAGATCCAGCATAGTTAATCCTGAGTTTAATAACCTATGTCTTGGTCTTGGATTAGTCGATATTGAGAGATCTAAATATCCTGATAAAAAGGACTTCACTTGGAGTAACAAGGACATGTCCAGACAGTCAAGAATTGACTTCTGGTTGATTTCTAATTCATTAGATAATTCTGTAGTCAAGGTATCAATTGAACCATCAATTCTTACTGATCATAAAGTTATATTCTTATCTTTAAATATGAATGGATCTGAAGTTAAACCGAATCAGAGTTATTGTAAACTCAATAGTAGACTGTTGGAAGATGATAATTTCAAGATGGAAGCCAAAGATATTATACAAGACAATTGGAGAAAAGCCCAACTATTTAAGTCTTATGGGAAATATTGGGAATTAATGTAGTATGAAATAAGACAAACAGCCATGAAGAGAGGTAAAGAAATGGCTGAACATAAAAGATTGCGGGAAGATAAACTTGTTAAAGAAATACTTTCTCTAATCTCTATGGAGGACCTTGATGAAGAAGGAAAGGGTCAGTTATTCTCTTCACAACTAGAAATGGACCTAATGTATGAAGAGAGCAAAAGGGGCATTTGTAAGATCAAGAAGAAGGTTGGAGGAAGGTGAAAAAAAATAAAAAAATACTTTTACAATTTAGAAAGAAAAAAATCTGAATTTACATCTATTCATAAGCTTAATATAATATAGATGGCAAAGAAAATAAAAAAAAACAAAGATATTTCAAAATATGTTTCAGAATTCTATGGTAACCTTTATACCAGTTATGCCTGTCCTACTAGTGACATATCTGCCTTTCTAGACTGTCAAAGACTATGCAAAATTCATAGACGAAGACTTCCAAAAATCTTGTGATGAAATTATTTATATCAATGAAATAAAAAATTGTATCAGTAAGTTAAAAGAGAACAAATCTCCAGGGAATGAAGGCATTATCAGTGAATTCTATAAATATTTTCAGGAGGATATTATTGAATTTATATTTAATGTTTTTAAGGAGGCAATTGATTAAGGGGTCCTGCCTGTTTCTATGACACAGGGCCTAATTTCTGTAATACCCAAACCAAACAAAAATCTATGATGTTAGAAAATTGGAGACCAATCAGATTAATGAACAATGATGGAAAGCTACTTGCATCCATCTTTGCAGAAAGACTTAAAAAAGGTCTTTACCAAATCATTGATGATACCCAGTCTGGTTTAATGAAGGGCAGACATATATGTAATAATATTCCACTAGTATTGGACTTGATAGACTACAATGAGCACATTATGGAAGATAGCTTTATTCTATTTGTAGACTTTTACAAGGCATTTGATACAGTTGAACATTTATTTTATTTTTGAAACTTCGATTTTTTTTGGGTTTTGGTCAATATTTTCAAAGTGTAATTAAGACTCTGTTAAATTATCCCATGGAACTTCAAAGATTTGACATTAGACGTGGAATTAAACAAGGATGCCCAATTTCTCCTTTATTATTTGTATTGGTCACCCAAGTTATGGCACTTCATATAAATAAGGATAGTTTTAGGGGTATTCAGATACAAGACAAAGACAAATTGGCTGACGACGCCAGCATTTTTTTGGAAAGATCATAATGAAGTCAGGAAGGCTATTGAGTGTATTAATGCCTTCTCACATGTATCTGGTTTATCTCTGAATATTAGGAAGTGTGAATTATTTGTGTTGAAAAGATGTGACTTAAACTTAGTATGTAATATCCCTGTAAAAGATGTGATCACATATCTTGGTATTAAAGTTAGCAAAGATCAGAAAGAAAGGGCCAACTTAAATTTCTCTCGTATTGTAGAGAAAATTGGAAAGAGATTTAACTCCTGGTTATTAAGAGATTTTTCTTAATCTGGACGTGTACTTTTATCAAAATCTGAAAGTCTGTCCAGACTAGTTTATACCCCCCTTGCTTTGGTTGTTCCTTTGTCAGTAACTAAAATGGTTGATACTAAATTATTTAACTTCATATGGAGGAATAAACCTCGTTATTTGAGAAAGGCGGTAATATGTAGCAACCAAAGTGAGGGAGGGTTGAATGCTCTGGATTTTAAAACCTCTAATATAATATTTAAGATTAAATGGATATAAAACTATTTAAGAAATAAGAATTGGATTATCATCCCTAAATTAATATTCCAACAGATTGGTGGTCTAGAATTCTTACTCAAATGCAACTTTGATATGGGTAAAATCCCTATTAAGCTTGCAAACTTTCATAAACAAGTACTTCTAACTTGGAACCTCATGTACAAACACAATTTTTCCCCTCATAGGTATACAATCTTGGAATAATAAAGACATAAAATACAAAAACAAGTCTTTATTTTTACAGAACTGGTTTGACAACAACATTATTTGGGTTAAACAATTATTGAATAATGATGGACAATTATATGATTATCCAGAATCTATTAGAACACACAATGTTACATTCACTCCTGAGGAGTATCAAATTGTTGTTAGAGCTGTCCCTAAAGGTGCTATTATTCTTTTAGGAGAATATAACAATACTCCAAGTGCAACTGTTGAGGATATTGTAGCCTCAATACAATTAGAAGGAATTGACATTTTAAACTATAAATGTAATAACATGTATATAAGGAAACTATGTCAATATGTTACTATTCCCTCTGTTAAAATGTACTGGAATGCAGTCCTA
This sequence comes from Salmo trutta, assembly GCF_901001165.1. Taxonomy (NCBI): domain Eukaryota; kingdom Metazoa; phylum Chordata; class Actinopteri; order Salmoniformes; family Salmonidae; genus Salmo; species Salmo trutta. The sequence continues at coordinate 43,915,854 of NC_042977.1, forward strand.
GGACAAATGAACTGGAACAAAGTTTCGTTGTTATCTGGTAAATATTGTATATCTAATAAGGTGAAAGAAGTATCATACAAACTCATTCATAGAATCTACCCTGTAAAGACCTTTATTATACACAGATTTAAATTAGCTATTGATAACAAATGTGTATTTTGTGGATGTGACCCAGAGACTCTTGACCATTTATTTTGGGACTGTTCTTATGTCAGAAGATTTTGGAGTGAGTTAGATTTTATTTTAAAAGAAACAACTATTTAATGTTAATTTGTAAGACTCTGATATTATGTTTTTATTTTGATCCAAATGATATGGACCCTGATTTAACTTTCATTGTTAATTTGTTTATCTTTCATGGAAGATTCTTTGTCCATAAAATGTGTGCAGAGAACAAACCCCTCTTCACATTATTTAAGATAGAATTGAAATATTATTTTGAAATGATCAGTAAATGTAAAAGCACCATAAAAGTACTTAACAAATTGAAAATGAATCTTGATATGTAATACCCCTGTCTGTTAGGTTTATGTCCTCTTGTTTGTATATTTGTTGTGTTCATAATAATAATACAAATTAAAAAAATTCCACAGTGCATTTGCCATTGCACTGCACTCCATCAGACACAGAGAAATATCTCACGCACACTGGAAACATGTATCTATTTCCCTTGTTTGAGGCATCAGTGGCAACTGAGAAATACACGGGCTCAACTTCCGTCGGGGACAGATCATCCAAAATATCCCGCACAGTCTTTGGTCCTAAAACATTATATATATATATACACACACACACAAGGCAACTTAGTGGTTAGGAGTGTTAGTAGGGTTGCCAACTTTCTCACTACCAAATAAGGGCCAAAAGGTGGCGTGCCAGTGCACGATGCCACGGCGGTGTGGGTATGGTGTTGTGTGAATGAATATACAGTGTATATCATATTCTTAGTCAATTCCAAAGGCAAAACATTTTTATATTCCATTTAGTCTATAGCTTTACTAAAACTGTATCATTATGTAAACTTATGTGAATAAACCTAAAAATAAATGATCAAAGAAATCACAATTTGGACCTTTTACAGCAAAAAAAATAAATAAAACATTTCAAATGCAAAAGAGGAAAAGAGGAGCACGAGTCAATCACCAAGTCTACTTTTTCCATGGATATTTTTTTGCTGCTCTTGACTGATTCAAGCAGTCCTTTGTCCTTTTGCATAGTCAGAGAGAAGTCTGGCTCACAGATATTTGAAGTTCATTTTTGATCAGCTCTGTCACAGAGCCTCTGTGCTACATCTGTTTCTAGTCTGACCATTTAATGGTCATCAGAGAGAAAATCTTCTCTACAAAGGCATTTGAGCCTGGCACACTGAGGACAAATGAGACAATCCTGAACATGTTGATCAAGTTGGCTTTCCCTAGGTTTTGAAAAACTGCCACCCACTTCTCACTGGTGGATTTTGTGGTATCCTGTCTGGCTTTCTGTATTTCCTCCCAGCTAGCACAAAACTCTTCATAGAGTCGGTCCATAATGACTGTCTATCATTTTGAGGGCAACCACCAGCTGCTCCAGGCCAGTGAAGGAGAGCTCCTCATAGAGGCTGATCGATTTGTTTCAACATTACATTTTCTGTTGAGAAATCAAACCACTTGTCAATGTATGTAATGACAGTGTCATAGAACTTCAAAGTCCTGTTGCTGCTTGGATCTTTGTGCCGACAATTGTTTGTCCATCAGCTGCTTGGTCTGGTATCCAAAAAAGCTGTTGTGTTTCCGCTGAAGCATCTTCATTTTGAAATGTTGGACTTCCTCGTAAACATCTGTGATGCAGAGCGTTGTTTCCTCCAGCTTGTTTACGAGTTGGTCAAAAACACACCCCAAGTTGTGGAAAAAGCACAGATAAATCTCAGCAGCTCCGTTTTTTTTCCTTTATACTCAATAATACTCTTCAGTGCCACAGTACAAGTCTCCCCAAGGGACCTGAAGTATGATGTAAGAGCTGGCCAGCTTTGCAGGAGACGATCAACAGCTGGATGAAGAGAGAGCCATCGTCTGCAAACATGTCGCATAATTTCACTCCATTCAATGTCAACAAAGGCAACAACAACAAAACAAATGCACGCAGTTCCTCTCTTCGGGAAGCAGATACTGAGAAGTGGCTGTAGATCTTTAAAACGATTGTCTCACTATCCACTGACAGCTGATCGCTGGCGTGCTTGCAGGCATTATGAGCTATGTGAGCTGGGCAATTAGCTTTGTTGGCACAGCTCAATAACTGGTAAACGGAGTGGTGTTTTCCAAAGTTGACATTGGCATTATCTGCTGCATAGGTATCTGCTGCATAGGGCTGTGATGTGTCTAATATCCAGTTCACGCTTTTCCAGACAGTTCATCAGAGCTTGATGTTTGCCATTTACAGCTTCGTCATTGTCTTCATAAAAGTCAAGTAACTTGCACTGCACTCCATCAGACACAGAGAAATATCTCACGCACACTGGAAACAAGACAGTCGGTGCTGTTATAGCTGAGTCCGTGTTTAACCGTATGGTACACGTACGAGGCTTCACTTTCCGCGATGTTGTTATTTTCCGCTGTAGACGCCACGAAGAATGCAGCGATGTTGCAGGCACCTTTAGCCAGCGTGGCCTTCTGATGAGTTTCTGTGGATGCATGCAGAGTTTGGGCATTCTCCCCTCCATGGCCTATTGACAATTCCCGACGGCATAAAGTACAGGAAGCTTTCGTCGAGTCACCACTGACAGCCTTAAATAACCCACGTCTTTTTGTTGCTTCCCATTGTTTTGTTGTAGCTGCACAGTGTTTTGTTTTTTGCAGGTTTATCCATATGTCCTTGATATGCCAAACCGACCGAACAACAACAGAAATTACTTTGCAGGAATTGGCGCGTTACCGCTATACTGTGATTGGATGAATATACGGGACAAACCAATTTAACTCAATATAAGGGACATCCCGGCTAATACGGGACAGTTGGCAACCCTAAGCGTTGGTCCAGTAACCGAAAAGTCGCTGGTTCAAATCCCCAAGCGGCTTGTTTCATCTAGTCTGATGTGCCCATAAGCAAGGCACTTAACTCTAATTGCTTCATGGTCGTTGTCAATAAAGGCTAATCCCTGGCTCTGACCCCACGCTCCAAGTGTGTCTCAGGGGGACTGGGAATATACACAAAAAAAATATTTCCAATTCACACATGTACACGAGTGAAATAGGACAAATGTAATTATGTTATCTAGTATGCTGACCACTAAATTATAGAAGCTGACAGAAAACCTCTGGAATTTATTGATATGTTTGATTGACATCATGTAAACCAATCATAATGCGTATATACTTCAGTGCTGGTTCAAAATGAACCAATGGCAAATGCACTGTGGAATGTGGGCGAGATCTGGGTAAACAGCTGGTGACCGGACGCGAGAGCAGAGCAGTGCGGTTGATGGAAAGACAACAAGCATCATGAAGGCTTTGCTAAACCTGGTTTGGGCATATTTTCTCTTAAAACAGGTGAGATGGTCGCATGTCTATTCACCCCAAAAAATAATGTGGCATTCATCTGTAAAACAAGTCGCATGTGTCCGATCCAACGTTTAACAGTACTTGTTGTATTTTGTTGTCGAGATAATGAACAGCTAGCCTGAATGCTACATGACTGTTAGCTTGCGGAGAAGACAACCTATTAGGTCCCTGAGAATAGTCGTAGCTATAGGGCCCATCTGCAAGTAACATCCTCTGTACATCCTTCTGTAACATGGCTTTGATCCTTTTTGATGTATCAATGTGGTTTAAGATGAATATCGTGCTCCCTGGTATTGTCAGTTTTGGAAATGTCTTGTTAAAGCTTGTGCATCAGTGTAAAGCTGACTAGCTGGTGGAAAGATGAAGTACTGCACACTCTCATAGAGTCGGTTGGCCAGTCTATTAAATATCTCGAGTTATTTTGGCCACAGTTACATCTCTGTCTATTGCTCTCACCCTTCTTCGAGGCACTTAGGCTTGATCTATTATACACGTTAATTCTCTCTTGCCAGGTTGTGGGGGAATATGGGATGGCCCATTTCAGTGACAAAGGCCAGGGCAAAGGAAAGGATTACTGCATCTTCTTCAACTCCCAGTGGGCTCGTCTACCTCGGGACCTCAACAAAGCAGTAAGTGGAGTAAACGGCTGTCATTGTCACTTCTCGAGAGATGTAGTAGTATTTGTGTGTTTGTGTGCTCTCTGGCCGATACTCTTGAAATACGGCTGCCCTGACAAGTTCATCAGAATGCTCATGTGTGGTGTGTGTGCGCGTGATGAAACGTTCAGAGAGGACCCATTATTAACCAATCCTCCTTTATGCCTCCTCTAGTCTCGTCTGGAGATCTATGACCTGACACCGTCAGTCCTGTGTTTCCCATCAGACGTCCCCGAAGGGGGCTTCCCTAATCGTATCCCCATGGTGATGCGGGGGAACTGCACCTTCTACGAGAAGGTCCGCCTGGCCCAGCTCAATGGAGCTAAAGGCCTGCTCATCGTCAGCAAAGACAGACTGGTAAGAGTCAACCCATATAATTCATATCAAAGACAACTTGACTCTTACCAGCCTATGTCCTATCATAGTAGCCTGGTGGTCCCAGACCTGTCTATGTACTTTAGCCATCTCTCCTGCTCCCTCTTATCTTCACTAGTGCTGTTGTAAAAGGCTTGGAAGGAAAGAAGGAGAATAAGAGCATTGGAACACACCTGTTGTAAACAGGTTATATACACTGAGTGTAGAAAACAATAAGGACACCTGTTCTTTCCATGACATAGACTGACCAGGTGAATCCAGGTGAAAGCTATGATCCCTTATTGATGTTACTTGTTAAATCCACTTCAATCAGTGTAGATGAAGGGGATGAGACAGGATAAAATTGATTTTTAAGCCTTGAGACAATTGAGACATGGATTGTGTATGTGTGCCATTCAGAGGGTGAATAGGCAAGACAAAATATTTCAGTGTCTTTGAATGGGGTATGGTAGTAGCTGCCAGGCGCACCAGTTTGTGTCTAGAACGGCAACACTGCTGGGTTTTTAACGCGCAACAGTTTCCCGTGTGTATCATGAATGGTCCACCACCCAAAGGACATCCAGCCAACTTGAGACAACAATAGGAAGCATTGGAGTCAACATGGGCCAGCATCCCTGTGAAACGCTTTCGACACCTTATAAGAGTCCATGCCCCAACGAATTGAGGCTGTTCTGGGCACAGGAGGTTGGTGGCACCTTAATTGGGGAGGACGGGCTCGTGGTAATGGCTGGAGCAGAATGAGTGAAATGGTATCAAAGACATGGTTTCCATGTGTTTGATTCCATTTGCTCTATTCCAGCCATTATGATGAGCCGTCCTCCCCTCAGCAGCCTCCACTGGTTCTGAGGGCAAACTCAATATTAGGAAGGTGTTCCTAATGTTTGGTATACACAGTGTAGGTCATCGTGTATAGGATCTTAATTTGAGCCAGTTTGCTACAACAGGAAAATAATCCTGCATCAACAGGAAATGTGAATTATTATGTGGATTATAATTTATGGACATTTTTGTAGGGATTAATAAATGTTTTATAAAGGAAAATCAAGTCTGAAACTTCAGAAGCGTTTTTAAACCTCAAATGTTTTACATTTCCTGTATTGTAGGAAAGTTCTCCTGCAACAGGGTGATCAAATTAAGATTCTACAGCTGTAGTATATAAATAATAGATTGAATATAGATTTTCTAAATACTTTCTGTACAGTCAGAGTTTGGCAATTTTAATTTCTGTTTTTCCTATCACAGACCCCACCGGCAGGAAACAAGAGTCAGTATGAGGAGATTGACATCCCTGTGGCACTGCTTAGCTACACTGACATGCTGGACATTAGGAAGGTGAGAGCAGAGGAGAAATCAACATCTTATAAAATTCCGGTAACTTTCCCCAAATTCCCAGCTTTTCCTGAAATCCCCGGTTAGAAGATTATCGGGAACAAATAATGAATAAGCAGGAATTCCAGAATCTTCCAAGAGAATTTCTGGACTACCTGGGAGTTTGGAAAACGTTACTGGAATTTTGCAACCCTTACAACTAGAGGTCGACCGATTATGATTTTTCAACGCCGATACCGATTATTGGAGGGCCAAAAAAGCCGATACCGATTAATCGGCCGGTTTATTTTTATTTTTTTTGTAATAATGACAATTACAACAATACTGAATGAACACTTATTTTAACTTAATATAATACATCAATAAAATCAATTTAGCCTCAAATAAATAAGGAAACATGTTCAATTTGGTTTAAATAATGCCAAACAAAGTGTTGGAGAAGAAAGTAAAAGTGCAATATGTGCCATGTAAGAAAGCTAATGTTTAAGTGCCTTGCTCAAAACATGGGAACATATGAAAGCTGGTGGTTCCTTTTAACATGAGTCTTCAATATTCCAAGGTAAGAAGTTTTAGGTTGAAGTTATTATAGGAATTATAGGACTATTTCTCTCTATACGATTTGTATTTCATATACCTTTGACTATTGGATGTTCTTATAAGCACTTTAGTATTGCCAGTGTAACAGTATAGCTTCCGTCCCTCTCCTCGCTCCTACCTGGGCTCGAACCAGGAACACATCGACAACAGCCACCCTCGAAGCAGCGTTACCCATGCAGAGGAAGGGAAACAACTACTCCAAGTCTCAGAGCGAGTGACGTTTGAAACGCTATTAGCGTGCACCCGGCTAACTAGCTAGCCATTTCACATCGGTTACACCAGCCTAATCTTGGGAGTTGAAGGGGTGGGTATAATTTGTGGAACGTTCCAACAGGAATCTGTTCCAAAAAACGTAAAGTAAAAGGTTGCCAACCAACAACGCATACAAAGTAGCAACGCATACAAACCTAGCTAACTAGCTGCCGAATAGGCATCAACTCACCACGTAGCTTATTCTTAATGTTTGTCCATAGGCAAACAGACATGTGAGGACAGACATTTTTCGGAATAAACGTGATGATACCCGGTATCTTATTCTGCCGCTATACAACTTTGTATGCGTTGTTTTTTGGAAACCTTGTTATTTACAAAGTTTTTGGAATAGATTCCTGTTGGAACGTTCCACAAATTATACCCACCCAGGTTGAAGTCATAAACAGCGCAATGCTTGAAGCACAGCGAAGGGCTGTTTGAATGAATGCTTACGAGCCTGCTGCTGGCTTACCACCGCTCAGTCAGACTGCTCTATAAACACACAGAAATACGAGCCTTAGGTCATTAATATGGTCGAATCCGGAAACTATCATCTCGAAAACAAAAGTTTTTTTCTTTCAGTGACATACAGAACCGTTCCGTATTTTATCTTACGGGTGGCTAAGTCTAAATATTCCTGTTAGGCATTGATGTTTATTGTTAGGTACATTGGTGCAACGACAGTACTTTTTTCGCAAATGCGCTTGTTATATCAACACCCGTTTGTCGAAGTAGGCTGTGATTCAATGAAAATTAACAGGCACCGCATCGATTATATGCAACGCAGGACACGTTAGATAAACTAGTAATATCATCAACCATGTGTAGTTAACTAGTGATTATGTTAAGATTGATCATTTTTATAAGTCTAATGCTAGCTAGCAACTTACCTTTGCTTCTTGCTGCCCTCGCGTAACAGCTAGTCAGCCTGTTAATCCTTGTGGAGTGCAATGTAAGGCAGGTGGTTAGAGCGTTGGACTGGTAACCGAAGGTTGCAAAAACGAATCCCCCCTGAACAAGGCAGTTAACCCCCGTTTCTAGGCCGTCATTGTAAATAAGAATGTGTTCTTAATCTGACTTGCCTAGTTAAATAAAGGTGTAAAAACAAAATAATAAGAATTAAAAAAAAAAAATCAGCGGCAAATCGGTGGCCAAAAATACCGATTACCGATTGTTATGAAAACGTGAAATCGGCCCTAATTAATCGGCCATTCCGATTAATCGGTCGACCTCTACTTACAACCACACTGTTCAGTAGGACACGCGATACGCTGTGGAACATTCAGAACTATATCATATAGAACAGAGATGCCTCTCTAAGTGTAGTGTAAGTATTGAGGCTATAGGAATCATGTCAGCATCTCTATTCGTGACATTTATATCTGCCACCCTCATGAAACGAGGCCCTGTTCAAACAAACTTGATGTTTGTATCATTACTAACAAAGATCAATTAATTAGTCAATTTACCAAAATGCTGTGTTTCCTGTCCCCTGCAGATGTTTGGGCAGGGCAGAGAGGTGGCCATGTACGCGCCCAAGGAGCCCGTCCTGGACTACAACATGGTCATCATCTTCCTCATGGCTGTCGGGACGGTGGCCATCGGAGGGTACTGGGCCGGCAGCAAGGACATCAAGAAGTAAGTCTAGTGGTGGTGGTGGTAGTAGTAGTGGTGGTGGTGGTGGTAGTAGTTGTAGTAGTACTGGTGGTGGTAGTAGTAGTGGGGGTAGTAGTAGTAGTAGTACTAGTGGTAGTAGTAGTACTAGTGGTGGTGGTAGTAGTAGTAGTAGTGGTGGTGGTAGTAGTAGTGGTGGTAGTAGTAGTGGTACTAGTGGTGGTTGTAGTAGTGGTGGTGGTGGTAGTAGTGGTGGTGGTAGTAGGGATGGTGGTGGTAGTAGTAGTGGTGGTGGTAGTAGGGATGGTGGTGGTGGTAGTAGGGATGGTGGTGGTGGTAGTAGTAGTGGTGGTGGTAGTGGTGGTGGTGGTAGTAGTAGTGGTGGTAGTAGTGGTAGTACTAGTAGTGGTGGTAGTAGTTGTACTAGAAGTGGTGGTAGTTGTGGTAGTAGTAGTACTAGTAGTAGTGGTGGTAGTAGTGGTGGTGGTGATAGTAGTAGTGGTGGTAGTAGTAGTAGTATCAAATCAAATCAAATGTATTTATATAGCCCTTCTTACATCAGCTGATATCACAAATTGCTGTACAGAAACCTAGCCTAAAACCCCAAACAGCAAGCAATGCAGGTGTAGAAGCACAGTGGCTAGGAAAAACTCCCTAGAAAGGCCAAAACCTAGGAAGAAACCTAGAGAGGAACCAGGCTATGAGGGGTGGCCAGTCCTCTTCTGGCTGTGTCAGGTGGAGATTATAACAGCACATGGCCTAGATGTTCAAATGTTCATAAATGACCAGCATTGTCAAATAATAATAATCATAGTAGTTGTCGAGGGTGCAACAAGTCAGTAACACAAGAGTAAGTGTCAGTTGGCTTTTTCATAGCCGATCTTTGAGAGTATCTCTACCGCTCCTGCTGTCTCTAGAGAGTTGAAAACAGCAGGTCTGGGACAGGTAGCACGTCAGGTGAACAGGTCAGGGTTCCATAGCTGCAGGCAGAACAGTTGGAACTGGAGCAGCAGCACGGCCAGGTGAACTGGGGACAGCAAGGAGTCATCAAGCCAGGTAGTCCTGAGGCATGGTCCTAGGGCTCAGGTCCTCCGAGAGAGAGAAAGAAAGAAAGAGAAAGAGAGAATTAGAGAGCGCATATTTAAATTCACACAGGACACCGGAAAAGACAAGAGAAATCCTCCAGATGTGACAGACTGACCCTAGCCCCCCGACACATAAACTACTGCAGCATAAATACTGGAGGCTGAGACAGGAGGGGTCAGGAGACACTGTGGCCCCATCCGATGAAACCCCCGGACAGGGCCAAACAGGTAGGATATAACCCCACCCACTTTGCCAAAGCACAGCCTCCACACCACTGGAGGGATGTCTCCAACCACCAACATACCATCCCGGGACAAGGCCGAGTATAGCCCACAAAGATCTCCGCCACGGCACAGCCCAAGGGGGGGCGCCAACCCAGACAGGAAGACCACGTCAGTGACTCAACCCACTCAAGTGACGCACCCCTCCCAGGGACGGCATGGAAGAACACCAGTAAGCCAGTGACTCAGCCCCCGTAATAGGGGTAGAGGCAGAGAATCCCAGTGGAAAGAGGGGAAACCGGCCAGGCAGAGACAGCAAGGGCGGTAGTAGTAGTAGTAGTGGTGGTAGTAGTAGTACTAGTAGTGGTGGTAGTAGTAGTACTAGTAGTGGTGGTAGTAGTAGTGGTGGTGGTAGTAGTAGTAGTACTAGTAGTGGTGGTAGTAGTAGTAGTACTAGTAGTAGTGGTGGTGGTGGTAGTAGTGGTTGTAGTAGTGGTAGTAGTCGTAGTGGTGGTAGTAGTAGTACTTGTAGTGGTGATCGTGGTAGTAGTAGTGGTGGTGGTAGTAGTAGTACTACTAGTAGTGGTGGTAGTAGTAGTACTAGTGGTAGTGGTGGTAGTAGTAGTACTAGTGGTAGTGGTGGTAGTAGTAGTACTAGTAGTGGTGGTGGTGATAGTAGTAGCAGCAAGGACTTCAAGAGGTAAGTCTGGTAGTAGTGGTGGTAGTAGTCGTAAGGACATCAAGAAGTCTGACAGACAATAAAAAGTTGTCCCTCACAAAAGGAGACCTGACTTTTTGTTTTGTTTGTAGGACAGAGGTAGACACAAAAGATGGAGAGAGTTTGCTGAAATGGCAGGGGCCAGATTCGAATCCACGCTGCAGTGGTATATGTGATCCGGAGGCAACGGCTTAGACAGCTAGACAACCATAGGCCACTCCAACAGACATTTGTGGATAGCAGCGTGATCTGAGACTACAATGAAAGCTAGTGTGGGAGGGGGAGTCTTGCAAGGCCACATAGTAGTGGCTTAATTTAGACCGTGGGTTAAATAATCACGGGTTATCATCTCTGGGGAAATGAGAGTGTTTTGGGCAGGGTAGAGAGAGCAGGGCTAGAGTGAAGTTGCCTCTAGTCTAGATACTGAGCAGAGGTCAGTTCGGCGGGCGCTGAACAAAATGAACCAAAGTGTTGGTCAGTGTTTCCCAGTGGTCCCTAAATCATGTTACATTAAATATGTTTCTCTTACTGTAGCTTTGATGTAGTGAAAATATTCATGCTTCGCCTAATTCCTCTCTGATTTAGAATATACCGTACCATTGCACAAACAACATGCCGATCTAGGCCGACAACAGCACTGGTATCAGGCTGTATTAGCGAGCTAGCTACGTTTGCTCTGAATAAGTACATTTAGCTAGCCAGCTAACTAGCGATTAGCATTAGCTAACACAATTTATTTTAGCCACAACTTGCTAAGAAAAGAAACTCACAGTAAGATACACAAACTAATAGTGTAATTATTGAACACTTGTGGATTTATATTAAGATGCAAAGTGGAAAGCAGCATCGTTGTCACCAACATGCAGACTGTCACTGCAAGTAGTTGTTGTTACTTTTGATAGCCAATAACCACGTTTCCATCCACAGTTTTTAAGCCTGTAAAGTCATACCGTATAAATAAAAAAATCACGACAACTGTGATGAAAACAAGAAGTTTCGGCACAATTGAATAAATGCCGACCGATCATTTGTTTGTACGACGCGGTGGGATCTTTTTGTGTCTGTAAAATTAATTATGTGAGAAATGGCGAAATGGCGGTGGAAACGCCTTGATGCGCAAATATTTATATAATAACCATCATATCAAAGTAAACTTAGTCACGCGATGATATGGTGTATGGTCCTTCCACTACGACTTTGGAAACCATGCAGTTTATTAGGCTACAGATTAAAATAATTTATGATGAATTTACAAGGTGATGAAAGTGCACAGTGATCTTAATGCTCCTTTCCAATAAATATAAAGGATCTGAGTGATATGATGATTGATGCTTGATTGCCATTTGACAAATACAAATATTCTTGCTCTTATCCATAAAAGTCTCATTTATATATACTAGCCTACCCGCATTGTATCTTTGAGCGTTTGGCTAGAGAGGAAGTGTCCAGACCAGAGTAGACACATGGACTATTTAACACAACTGTTTTTGTGATAAAACTATCGGTAGAGTTGAACATTTGATGTAAACACATTTTTTATTCGGTACCTGAAAAGTTAAGTGAAAAAGTACATTTTGTGTGCTTTACGTCAGGGGTTCCCAAACCTTTTCACTCAGGCCCTCCTTCCAGCATCGCGCGCCATGTCGATTTCTATGGGCACAAGCACTGTTCATTACTTAAACTGTTCACACCCCTATTGTTGGTGGAGAGAACATTTTGCAAGTTTTAAAGCTTATTTCCAGCAATTCTACACATTTTGCCATGTCTAATATGTGATATTTGAGTGACAAAGAAATTACAACAATATGTATGGGCTAAAAAACGTTAGCTGACATGGTCTAGTTGATCTGGACCTTTCTGACAAGTTATAAATATCTCTCTAAGGTCTACAATGACTGACATGACAAGAGGAACTAAGGATGCACTACCCAATGAAAAAAACAAAAAAACAATTGCACCTTGTGCCGTCTACTATTACAACTTTCAAGAGTAAATTGGGTAGTGCCTCATCAGCCCCCGCGCCCCGCCTGCCAACCCCTCGCACCCCACAGTTTGAGAATAACTACACTACGTCATCACACACTGATTTTTATCCACGACAAGTCTGTTTGGTGGAGAAACACCACGGGTGGGAAAATATGCAGATATTAGAATATTCGCCACAAAATCTGTCGCCAATTGGATGGAAACCTAGCTACTGAGGTATAAAGGACTGTTGTAGTGCAGAAACTGCTCTCTTTGAGTGACGGGGGGGGATTGGTGTGAGTGGAAGAGAGAGGGAGAGCGATGACACATAGCGAATGGAGAGCGATGACACATAGCGAATGGAGAGCGATGACACATAGCGAATGGAGAGCGATGACACATAGCGAATGGAGAGCGATGACACATAGCGAATGGAGAGCGATGACACATAGCGAATGGAGAGCGATGACACATAGCGAATGGAGAGCGATGACACATAGCGAATGGAGTAAACCATAAAAACTGACATTATTAAACACGGCGGAGAAGCGTAACACATTTAACAAACCAAACATTGAAATACCGTTATACTAGGTCAATAAAAAAATCCAAACCGGTCCGTGCATCAACCACCCCCCCACCCCCCCTTACCCTCCCACTGTCAGTAACAGACCTCTCTACATCCTGAAGCAACTTGTCTTCACCGTTCATCCTACAGTTAAAGCCTCTCCAGGATTTGGGGAGGGTATTACAGCTGATCTTAGATCTTCTACCTGGAGGGGGCTCTAGCTTTAGGATGAAGGGTGAAGACCAGTTGCCTCAGGATTAGAGGTCGACTGATTATGATTTTTCAACGCCGATACCGATTATTGGAGGACCCAAAAAAGCCGATGCCGATTAATCGGACGTTTTTTATATATATAATTTATTTATTTGTAATAATGACAATTACAACAACACTGAATGAACACTTATTTTAACTTAATATAATACATCAATAAAATCAATTTAGCCTCAAATAAATAATGAAACATGTTCTATTTGGTTTAAATAATGCAAAAACAAAGTGTTGGAGAAGAAAGTAAAAGTGCAATATGTGCCATGTAAGAAAGCTAACGTTTAAGTGCCTTGCTCAGAACATGAGAGCATATGAAAGCTGGTGGTTCCTTTTAACATGAGTCTTCAATATTCCCAGGTAAGAAATTTTAGGTTGTAGTTATTATAGGAATTATAGGACTATTTCTCTCTATACGATTTGTATTTCATATACCTTTGACTATTGGATGTTCTTATAGGCACTTTAGTATTGGCAGTGTAACAGAAAAGCTTCCGTCCCGCTCCTCCCTGGGCTTGAACCAGGAACACATCGACAACAGCCACCCTCGAAGCAGCGTTACCCATGCAGAGCAAGGGGAACAACTACTCCAAGTCTCAGAGCGAGTGACGTTTGAAACGCTATTAGCGCGCACCCCGCTAACTAGCTAGCCATTTCACATCGGTTACACCAGCCTAATCTTGGGAGTTGACAGGCTTGAAGTCATAAACAGCGTAATGCTTGAAGCATTGCGAAGAACTGCTGGCAAAACGCACAAAAGTGCTGTTTGAATGAATGCTTACGAGCCTGCTGGTGCCTACCACCACTCAGTCAGACTGCTCTATCAAATCATAGACTTAATTATAATATAATAAACAGACAGAAATATGAGCCTTAGGTCATTAATATGGTCGAATCCGGAAACTATCATCTCGAAAACAAAACGTTTTTTCTTTCAGTGAAATACGGAACCGTTCCATATTTTGTCTAACGGGTGGCATCCCTAAGTCTAAATATTCTTGTTACATTGCACAACCTTCAATGTTATGTCATAATTACGTAAAATTCTGGCAAATTAGTTCGCAACGAGCCAGGCGGCCCAAACTGTTGCATATACCCTGACTCTGCGTGCAATGAACGCAAGAGAAGTGACACAATTTCACCTGGTTAATATTGCCTGCTAACCTGGATTTCTTTTAGCTAAATATGCAGGTTTAAAAATATATACTTGTGTATTGATTTTAAGAAAGACATTGATGTTTATGGTTAGGTACACGTTGGAGCAATGACAGTCCTTTTTCGCGAATGCGCACCGCATCGATTATATGCAACGCAGGACAGGCTAGATAAACTAGTAATATCATCAACCATGTGTAGTTAACTAGTGATTATGATTGATTCATTGATTGTTTTTTATAAGATAAGTTTAATGCTAGCTAGCAACTTACCTTGGCTTCTTACTGCATTCGCGTAACAGGCAGGCTCCTCGTGGAGTGCAATGTAAAGCAGGTGGTTAGAGTGTTGGACTAGTTAACCGTAAGGTTGCAAGATTGAATCACCGAGCTGACAAGGTAAAAATCTGTCGTTCTTCCCCTGAACAAGGCAGTTAACCCACCGTTCCTAGGCCATCATTGAAAATAAGAATGTGTTCTTAACTGACGTGCCTAGTTAAATAAAGGTGTACATTTTTTAAATTTTTTAAGAAATAGGCAAATCGGTGTCCAAAAATACCGATTGCCGATTGTTATGAAACCTTGAAATCAGCCCTAATTAATCAGCCATTCCGATTAATCGGTCGACCTCTACTCAGGATGGGGAGGGGTCTGTTACTGACGATAGTCCCCAGGGGCGTCCCTCCTCCCTCACGTGTCCATGTGGTGTCCCACTGTCTGCAGGCGTTACCTGAAGCACAAGCGTGATGACAGCGTGGAGAAGCAGGACGAGGAGACTGTGGACGTGACGCCCATCATGATCTCTGTGTTTGTTGTCATGTGCTGCTCCATGCTGGTGCTGCTCTACTTCTTCTACGACCACCTGGGTACGACCTGGATATATACCTGTTTCTACCTGTCTATACCTGTCTCTTAATCTAGTTTATGACCACCTGTATATACACCTGTACCCATCTCTACCTGTCACTACCTGTCTCTACCTGTCTCTTAATCTAGTCTATGACCACCTGTATATACATCTGTACCCATCTCTACCTGTCTATACCTGTCTATACCTGTCTCTTAATCTAGTCTATGACCACCGGTATATACACCTGTACCCATCGCTACCTGTCACTACCTGTCACTACCTGTCTCTACCTGTCTCTACTTGTCTCTTAATCTAGTCTATGACCACCTGGATATACACCTGTATCCATCTCTACCTGTCTATACCTGTCTATACCTGTCTCTTAATCTAGTCTATGACCACCGGTATATACACCTGTACCCATCGCTACCTGTCACTACCTGTCACTACCTGTCACTACCTGTCTCTACCTGTCTCTACCTGTCTCTTAATCTAGTCTATGACCACCTGGATATACACCTGTATCCATCTCTACCTGTCTATAACTGTCTCTTAATCTAGTCTATGACCACCTGGATATACACCTGTACCCATCTCTATCTGTCACTAACTGTCTCTTAATCTAGTCTATGACCGCCTGGATATACACCTGTATCCATTTCTACCTGTCTCTACCTGTCTCTTAATTTAGTCTATGACCACCTGTATATACACCTGTACCCATCTCTACCTGTCTCTACCTGTCTCTTAATCTAGTCTATGACCACCTGGATATACACCTGTACCCATCTCTACCTGTCACTACCTGTCTATAACTGTCTCTTAATCTAGTCTATGACCACCTGGATATACACCTGTACCCATCTCCACCTGTCACTACCTGTCTATAACTGTCTCTTAATCTAGTCTATGACCACCTGGATATACACCTGTACCCATCTCCACCTGTCTCTACCTGTCTATAACTGTCTCTTAATCTAGTCTATGACCACCTGGATATACACCTGTACCCATCTCTACCTGTCACTACCTGTCTATAACTGTCTCTTAATCTAGTCTATGACCACCTGGATATACACCTGTACCCATCTCCACCTGTCACTACCTGTCTATAACTGTCTCTTAATCTAGTCTATGACCACCTGGATATACACCTGTACCCATCTCCACCTGTCTCTACCTGTCTATAACTGTCTCTTAATCTAGTCTATGACCACCTGGATATACACCTGTACCCACTACCTGTCTCTTTACCTTTCTCTGCATCTTCTTGTAGCTACCTATTGGCTTCTCACTCTTTACCCATCTCTCCACCTTAAACTGTCTCTCCACCTTAAACTGTCTCTCCGCCTTTACTTGTCTCTCTGCCTTTACTTGTCTCTCTGCCTTTACCTGTCTCTCCGCCTTTACTTGTCTCTCTGCCTTCACCTGTCTCTCCGCCTTTACTTGTCTCTCTGCCTTTACCTGTCTCTCTGCCTTTACCTGTCTCTCTGCCTTTACCGGTCTCTCTGCCTTTACCGGTCTCTCTGCCTTCACTTGTCTCTCTGCCTTCACTTGTCTCTCCACTTTAACCTGTCTCTCCACTTTAACTTGTCTCTCTGACTTTCTCGCTGGTCTACACTCACTTATCTCTGTCTGTGTAGTGTCTATGATCATTGTTGTATTCTATCCTCTCTGTCTGTGTAGTTTATATGATCATTGGGATATTCTGCCTGGCCTCGTCTGTTGGCCTGTACAGCTGTCTCTGGCCCTTTGTTAGGAGACTCCCCTTCGGGAAGTGCAGGTGAGAGACTTACCATCAACCTAACAAATATCTGTTCATAATCACCAGGAAGTAGTCCACAATCAAGCTAACAAAGATCTGTTCATAATCACCAGGAAGTAGTCCACAATCAAGCTAACAAAGATCTGTTCATAATCACCAGGAAGTAGTCCACAATCAACCTAACAAAGATCTGTTTATAATCACCAGGAAGTAGTCCACAATCAAGCTAACAAAGATCTGTTCATAATCACCAGGAAGTAGTCCACAATCAAGCTAACAAAGATCTGTTCATAATCACCAGGAAGTAGTCCACAATCAACCTAACAAAGATCTGTTCATAATCACCAGGAAGTAGTCCACAATCAAGCTAACAAAGATCTGTTTATAATCACCAGGAAGTAGTCCACAATCAACCTAAAAATGATCTGTTCATAATCACCAGGAAGTAGTCCACCATCAACCTAACAAAAACACAAATCACAAGAGGATTACACAATCAGCCCCAAAAAATAAAACAAATTGAATCAACGCAAATAGTTGACTCTTCTCCATCTATTGTTGTGTTTAAAAAAAAAAAAAATTGTATAAACTTTTTCCAACTTCTTCCTGGTGTGTGTGTATGCAGGATCCCAGAGAACAACTTGCCTTACTGCCACAAGAGGCCTCAGGTCCGCATGCTGCTGCTGTCAGCCTTCTGCATCGGAGTCAGCGTCACCTGGGGCGTGTTCCGCAACGAAGACCAGTGAGTATTAGGGTGGCAAAATTCCGGAATATTCGGAAAGTAACTTCTACAAAATTCCCAGGTTTTCCATAAATCCCGGTTAGAGGATTCCCGGATTTCCTGCTTATTCCTTCCTGATTCCTGGAATCTTCCAACAGTCTTACTGGTTGTCTACGCTAGAGATATGAGTAATGTTGCCTGAGACCTGAAGACTGGCTTGAGCCTTTAGCTCCCAGATCTAATGAATGCTTAGGCATCAGGCTTCAGCTCTGTAGCTAACATAGTCTTCCTGAGGCTTTTTATTTTTGTCTTAGGTGGTAGATCAGCTTTAATATTCCAGATAGATTGTTGCCTCCATCAATGTAATTGTCTGCATAATTTTCAATCCCCCATATATTTTTTTTTTATGTATACATACATACATACATACATACATACATATCTTTTTAAAGTATATTTTCCTTCATCATTTTCAACTAACCCTACCACCGGTCCCCTAATGGGAGTAAACTAATGAACAACAACATTAAACTGAGATATGACTGAAGAGTTTATCAGGGGGATTTCTCCAAAAATAGACAGGTCTTTTCCTTTCCAAGGTAGCAAGATCTTATCTATTTTTGCTAACTTTCTATACAAATTTATTGGAGTGAGATCATTTCTTTCTTTCGGGACATGTATGTCCACATCACCGTCAGACCATTTTATTGGTAAACTACACGGTAATGTAAAAGTTGTATTTTTTTATGATCCAATATGTAATATAGTAAACTTATAATAATATCCGACAATACTTTTTTATTATATGCGCTATGCATTTTGCTAGAATTTTTGCATCACAACGCTGAAGTTTAAGAGGCCTCCAATTTTTTTAATGGACTGGATCTTTATATTTACCACATGGATCCTGTTTCAGTAATAATGAAATCAGACCTTCTTGTTGAGTGTCTGATAATCTACCATTTATATAGGAGTGGTTAAAACATGCTAATAATGGTCCTCTGAATATATCAAAAAAGGTTTGGTATACAGTACCAGTCAAAAGTTTGGACACACCTACTCATTCAAGGGTTTTCTTTATTTTTACTATTTTCTACATTGTAGAATAATAGTGAAGACATCAAAACTATAAAATAACACATGGAATCATGTAGTAACCAACAAAGTGCTAAACAAATGAAAATATATTTTATATTTGAGATTCTTCAAAGTAGCCACCTTGATGACAGCTTTGCACACTCTTGGCATTCTCTCAACCAGCTTCACCTTGAAGGAGTTCCCACATATACTGAGCACTCGTTGGCTGCTTTTCCTTCACTCTGAGGTCCAACTCATCCCAAACCATATCAATTTGGTTGAGGTTGGGGGATTGTGGAGGCCAGGTCATCTGATGCAGCACTCCATCACTCTCCTTCTTGGCAAAATAGCCTTTACACAGCCTGGAGGTGTGTTGGGTCATTGTCCTGTTGAAAAACAAATGATAGTCACACTAAGCGCAAACCAGATGGGATGGTGTATCGCTGCACAATGCTGTGGTAGCCATGCTGGTTAAGTGTGCCTTGAATTCTAAATAAATCACTAACCAGAAACCATGGATGGATGGCGGCATTCGCGCAAAACTGAAAGCGTGATCCACCGCATTTAACCATGGAAAGAGGTCTGGGAATATGACTGAATATAAAGAATGTAGTTATTCCCTCCATAAGGCACTCAAACAAGCAAAATGCCAGTACAGGGACAAGGTGGAGTCGTAATTCAATGGCTCAGACACGAGACATATGTGGCAGGGTCTACAGGAAATCACAGACAACAAAAATAAAACCAGCCACGTCACGGACACTGATGTCACGCTTCCAGACAAGCTAAACACCTTCTTTGCCCGCTTTGAGGATAACACAGTTCCACCATCGCGTCCCGCTAACAAGGACTGCGCCCCCTCTCTCCTTCTCCGTGGCTGACGTGAGTAAAACATTTAAACGTGTTAACCCTCGCAAGGCTGCTGGCCCAGATGCCATCCCTAGCCGTGTCCTCAGAGCATGCACAGACCAGCGGGCTGGTGTGTTTACGGACATATTCAATCGCTCCCTATCTCAGTCTGTTGTACCCACATGCTTCAAGATGGCTACCATTGTTCCTGTACCCAAGAAGGCAAAGATAACTGAACTAAATGACTACTGCTCCGTAGCACTCACTTCTGTCATCATGAAGTGCTTTGAGAGACTAGTCAAGGATCATATCACCTCCACCTTACCGGCCACTCTAGAAACACTTCAGTTTGCATACCGCTCCAACAGGTCCACAGATGACGCAATCGCCATCACACTGCCCTATCCCATCTGGACAAGAGGAATACCTATGTAAGAATGCAGATCAGCATGACTACAGCTCAGCATTCAACACCATAGTACCCTCCAAGCTCATCATCAAGCTGGAGGCCCTGGGTCTCAACCCTGCCCAATTGGGTCCTGGACTTTCTGATGGGCCGCCCCCAGGTGGTGAAGGTGGGAAACAACATCTCCACTTCACTGACCCTCAACACTGGGGCCCCACAAGGGTTCGTGCTCAGCCCCCTCCTGTACTCCCTGTTCACCCACGACTGCGTGGCCATGCACACCTCCAACTCAATCATCAAGTTTGCAGACAACACAACAGTAGTGGGCTTGATTACCAACAACAATGAGACCGCCTACTGGGAGGAGGTGAGGGCACTCGGAGTGCGGTGTCAGGAAAACAACCTCTCACTCAATGTCAACAAAACAAAGGAGATGATCGTGGACTTCAGGAAACAGCAGAGGGAGCACCCCCCTATCCACATCGAAGGGACAGCAGTGGAGAAGTGGAACGTTTTATGTTCCTTGGCGTACACATCACGGACAAACTGAAATTTTCCACCCACACAGACAGTGTGGTGAAGAAGGCGCAACAACGCCTCTTCAACCTCAGGAGGCAGAAAAAATTTGGCTTGTCACCCAAAACCCTGACAAACTTTTACAGATGCACAATCAAGAGCATCCTGTCGGGCTGTATCACATCCTGGTACGGCAACAGCTCCGCCCATAACCGGAAGGCTTTCCAGAGGGTAGTGAGGTCTGCACAACGCATCACCAGGGGCAAACTACCTGCCCTCCATGACACCTACACCACCTGATGTCACAGGAAGGCCAAAAAGATCATCAAGGACAACAACCACCCGAGCCACTGCCTGTTCACACCGCTATCATCCAGAAGGCGAGGTCAGTACAGGTGCATCAAAGCTGGGACCGAGACACTGAAACACAGCTTCTATCTCAAGGCCATCAGACTGCTAAACAGCCATGGCTAACTCAGAGAGGCTGCTGCCTACATTGAGACCCAATCACTGGACACTTTAGTAAATGGATCACTAGTCACTTTAAACAATGCCACTCTAAATAATGCCACTTTAATAATGTGTGCATATCTTACATTACTCATATCACATGTACACTACCGTTCAAAAGTTTGGGGTCACTTAGAATTGTCCTTGGTTTTGAAAGAAAAACACTTTTTTTTTGTCCATTAAAATAACATCAAATTGATCAGAAATACAGCGTAGACATTGTTAATGTTGTAAATGTCTATTGTAGCTGGAAACGGCAGATTTTTTAAAATGGAATATCTACATAGGCGTACAGAGGCCCATTATCAGCAACCATCACTCCTGTGTTCCAATGGCGCATTGTGTTTGCTAATCCAAGTTGATCATTTTAAAAGGCTAATTGATCAGAAAACCCTTTTGCAATTATGTTAGCACAGCTGAAAACTGTTGTTCTGATTAAAGAAGCAATAATACTGGCCTTCTTTAGACTAGTTGAGTATCTGGAGCATAAGCATTTGTGGGTTCGATTACAGGCTCAAAATGGCCAGAAGCAAAGACCTTTCTTCTGAAACTCATCAGTCTATTCTTGTTCTGAGAAATGAAGGTTATTCCATGCGAGAAATTGCCAAGAAACTGAAGATCTCGTACAACGCTGTGTACTACTCCTTTCACAAAACAGCGCAAACTGTCTCTAACCAGAATAGAAAGAGGAGTGGGAGGCCCCGGTGCACAACTGAGCAAGAGGACAAGTACATTAGTGTCTAGTTTGAGAAACAGACGCCTCACAAGTCCTCAACTGGCAGCTTCATTAAATAGTACCCACAAAACACCAGTCTCAACGTGAACAGTGAAGAGGAGAATCCGGGATGCTGGCCTTTTAGGCCTTCACGTGAGTCTTTCTGTACAGCTGTTGATTTTACATTATTAATATAAAACAAATCCACATACTTCGCTTCAGTTCGTGGAGATGGAGGAGACTGAAACAAAAACATGTGCTTAAAGTCCTTCACTTCCTCTTTCAAAATGTAATTTGGTGAATCATGGGTGAATTATTTTTAGTAGCATTTCTGTATTGAAGATTAAAAAAAGAATTGTCCTTGAAGCTCAGAGATAGGATTGTTTTGAGGCACAGATCTTAGATAGGGTACCATTTGAAGGTCCCCAAGAACACAGTGGCCTCCATCATTCTTAAATGGAAGAAGTTTGCACCACCAAAACTTCCTAGAGCTGTCCGCCCCGGCCAAACTGAGCAATTGAGTTCCTATGTGGAGATGGGAGAACCTTCCAGATGGACAACCATCTCTGCAGCACGCCACCAATCAGGCCTTTATGGTAGAGTGGCGAGACGGAAGCCACTCCTCAGCAAAAGGCACATAACAGCCCGCTTGGAGTTTGCCAAAAGGCACCTAAAGCACTTTCAGACCATGAGAAACAAGATTCTCTGATTTGATGAAACCACTATTGAACTCTTCGGCCTGAATGCCAAACGTCACGTCTGGAGAAAACCTGGCACCATCCCTGGCACCATCCCTACCTATCATGCTTTGGGATGTTTTTCAGCGGCAGGGACTGGGAGACTTGTCAGGATCGAGGGAAAGATGAACGGAGCAAAGTACAGAGAGATCCTTGATGAAAACCTGCTCCAGAGCGCTCAGGACCTCAGACTGGGGCGAAGGTTCACCTTCCAACAGGACAATGACCCTAAGCACACAGCCAAGACAACACAGGCGAGGCTTTGGGACTCTGAATGTCCTTGAGTGGCCCAGCCAGACTTGAACCTAATTTAACATCTCTGGAGAGACCTGAAAATAGCTGTGCAGCAACTCCGCTCATCCAACCTGACAGAGCTTGAGAGGATCTGCTGAGATGAATGTGAGAAACTCCCTAAATACAGGTGTTCCAAGCTTGTACCATCATACCCAAGAAGACTCGAGGCTGTAATCGCTGCCAAAGGTGCTTCAACAAAGTACTGATTAAGGGTCTGAATACCAATGCAAATGTAATATTTCATTAGTTATTTTTTTATACATTCCATTTTTTTTAAATACGTTTTAGAATAAGGCTGTAACGTATCAAAATGTGGAAAAAGTCAAGGGGTCTGAATACTTTCAGAATGCACTATATACGCCAATTATTTGATGGTCCAACCGCATTCTGTCCCCAATCAATTTTTTTTATTTAAAAAAAAACTTTTGGTGACAGAGAGAATGAAATAAGATTGAGCCTCCACTAGCTTGATTGAGCCTCCTCCATGTATATCTCACTAGGTCAGGATATTAAACCTCCACCATGTATATCTCACTAGGTCAGGATATTAAACCTCCTCCATGTATATCTCACTAGGTCAGGATATTAAACCTCCTCCATGTATATCTCACTAGGTCAGGGTATTAAACCTCCTCCATGTATATCTCACTAGGTCAGGATATTAAACCTCCTCCATGTATATCTCACTAGGTCAGGATATTAAACCTCCTCCATGTATATCTCACTAGGTCAGGGTATTAAACCTCCTCCATGTATATCTCACTAGGTCAGGGTATTAAACCTCCTCCATGTATATCTCACTAGGTCAGGGTATTAAACCTCCTCCATGTATATCTCACTAGGTCAGGATATTAAACCTCCTCCATGTATATCTCACTAGGTCAGGATATTAAACCTCCTCCATGTATATCTCACTAGGTCAGGGTATTAAACCTCCTCCATGTATATCTCACTAGGTCAGGATATTAAACCTCCTCCATGTATATCTCACTAGGTCAGGATATTAAACCTCCATGTTATCTCACTAGGTCAGAATATTAAACCTCCTCCATGTATATCTCACTAGGTCAGGATATTAAACCTCCTCCATGTATATCTCACTAGGTCAGGATATTAAACCTCCATGTATATCTCACTAGGTCAGGGTATTAAACCTCCTCCATGTATATCTCACTAGGTCAGGATATTAAACCTCCTCCATGTATATCTCACTAGGTCAGGATATTAAACCTCCACCATGTATATCTCACTAGGTCAGGGTATTAAACCTCCTCCATGTATATCTCACTAGGTCAGGATATTAAACCTCCTCCATGTATATCTCACTAGGTCAGGATATTAAACCTCCTCCATGTATATCTCACTAGGTCAGGATATTAAACCTCCATGTTATCTCACTAGGTCAGGGTATTAAACCTCCATGTATATCTCACTAGGTCAGGGTATTAAACCTCCTCCATGTATATTTCACTAGGTCAGGATGTTAAACCTCCTCCATGTATATCTCACTAGGTCAGGATATTAAACCTCCACCATGTATATCTCACTAGGTCAGGATATTAAACCTCCTCCATGTATATCTCACTAGGTCAGGGTATTAAACCTCCTCCATGTATATCTCACTAGGTCAGGATGTTAAACCTCCACCATGTATATCTCACTAGGTCAGGATATTAAACCTCCTCCATGTATATCTCACTAGGTCAGGATATTAAACCTCCACCATGTATATCTCACTAGGTCAGGATATTAAACCTCCTCCATGTATATCTCACTAGGTCAGGATATTAAACCTCCTCCATGTATATCTCACTAGGTCAGGATATTAAACCTCCTCCATGTATATCTCACTAGGTCAGGATATTAAACCTCCATGTTATCTCACTAGGTCAGGGTATTAAACCTCCATGTATATCTCACTAGGTCAGGGTATTAAACCTCCATGTATATTTCACTAGGTCAGGATATTAAACCTCCTCCATGTATATCTCACTAGGTCAGGATATTAAACCTCCTCCATGTATATCTCACTAGGTCAGGATATTAAACCTCCTCCATGTATATCTCACTAGGTCAGGATATTAAACCTCCTCCATGTATATCTCACTAGGTCAGGATATTAAACCTCCTCCATGTATATCTCACTAGGTCAGGATATTAAACCTCCTCCATGTATATCTCACTAGGTCAGGATATTAAACCTCCTCCATGTATATCTCACTAGGTCAGGATATTAAACCTCCATATATCCACTAGTTCTAATATATCCATGACATTCATGATTTCCTTAAGTGCATGAGGTTGATAGGTTGTAGTGTGGTTTCCTTTACGATCCATAGAGATATTTAAAACCATATTATAATCTCCCACCATAATAATTTATTTTAATTTTATTTAACCTTTTATTTAACTAGGCAAGTCAGTTAAGAACAAATTCTTATTTACAATGATGGCCTACCAAAAGGCAAAAGGCCTCCTGCGGGGACGGAGGATTAAAAATACAACAAATGTAATAAAATATCAATATAGGACAAAACACATATCATGACAAGAGAGACAACACAACACTACATAAAGACAGACCTAAGACAACAACACAGCAAAGCAGCAACACATGACAACACAGCATGGTAGCAAAACCACATGGTAGCAACACAACATGGTAGCAGCATAAAACATTGTACAAACTTTATTGGGCACAGACAACAGCACAAAGGGCAAGAAGGTAGAGGCAACAATACATCACAGAAAACAGCCACAAATGTCAGTAAGTGTCCATGATTGAGTCTTTGAATGAAGAGCAGTGTTTGTTGCAGCTCGTTCCAGTCGCTAGCTGCAGCAAACTGAAAAGACAAGCGACCCAGGGATGTGTGTGCTTTGGGGACCTTTAACAGAATATATATATATTTTCAAAGAAGCGTGGATCATCATTATTTAGACCGTAAAGGTTAATGAGCCATATCTGTTTATGGTCAAATAACCTATTTAAAATCATCCATCTACCTTAAGGATCTGTTTGGACAATTTGCACATTCAGATCAAAATTACTGTTAATTAATATCATCACCCCTTTTGATTTTCTTTGCCCATGGGAGAAGTATATTTCACCCCCAGTCCCTTTTCCACACAGCTTCATCTAACATTGCTAAATGAGTTTCCTGTAAACAATAGATATTATATTCCTTCTCTTTTAGCCAGGTAAATACTGATCGTCTTATCTTATTATCTGCTAAACCATTACAGTTATAACTGGCTATACTTATTTCACCATAATGAGATACAAATTTCAAATCTATGTTTGTAAACTCACCATTAAAAAGTATCATAGTGACTGAGTGTCCGTATAGCTGTACTGTGATATTTACATTGCTACTTGAGGCGTTTTGTTTGTGCTGGCTAACTGTTGTTCCTGCCATCTGCTGTGTCCTCTCCTAGGTGGGCGTGGGTGTTACAAGACGCCCTGGGCATAGCCTTCTGTCTCTACATGCTCAAGACTATCAGACTGCCCACGTTTAAGGTGCGTACACCATTTTAATGTTTTATTTAACTAGGCAAGTCAGTTAAGAACAAATTCTTATTTACAATGACGGCCTACACCGGCCAAACCCGGACGATGCTGGGTCAATTGTGTGCCTCCATATGGGACTCCCAATCACAGCCGGTTGTGATAGAGCCTGGATTCGAATCAGGGTGTCTGTAATGACGCCTCTAGCACTGAGATGCAGTGCCTTAGGCTGCTGCGCCACTCAGGAGCCCACCAGTATAGAGATCCTATAATTCTATAGTCTGTATGATTCTATATATACAGTTGAAGTCGGAAGTTTACATACACCTTAGCCAAATACATATAAACTCAGTTTTTCACAAATCCTAGTAATTATTCCCTGTCTTAGGTCAGTTAGGATCACAACTTTATTTTAAGAATGTGAAATGTCAGAATAATAGCAGAGAGAATGATTTATTTCAGCTTTTATTTATTTCATCACATTGCCAGTGGGTCAGAAGTTTACATACACTCAATTAGTATTTGGTAGCATTGGTTTTAAATTGTTTAACTTGGGTCAAATGTTTCTGGTAGCCTTCCACAAGCTTCCCACAATAAGTTGGGTGGATTTTGGTCCATTCCTCCTGACAGAGCTGGTGTAACTGAGTCAGGTTTATAGGCCTCCTTGCTTGCACACGCTTTTTCAGTAGTGCCCACACATTTTCTATAGGATTGAGGTCAGGGCTTTGTGATGGCCACTCCAATACCTTGACTTTGTTGTCCTTAAGCCATTTTGCCACAACTTTGGAAGTATGCTTGGGGTCATTGTCCATTTGGAAGACACATTTGCGACCAAGCTTTAACTTCCTGACTGATGTCTTGAGATGTTGCTTCAATATATCCACATACTTTTCCTACCTCATGATGCCATCTATTTTGTGAAGTGCACCAGTCCCTCCTGCAGCAAAGCACCCCCACAATATGATGTTGCCACACCCGTGCTGCACGGTTGGGATGGTGTGCTTCGGCTTGCAAGCCTCCCCCTTTTTCCTCCAAACGTAATGATGGTCATTATGGCCAAACGGTTCTATTTTTGTTTCATCAGACCAGAGGAAATGTCTCCAAAAAGTACGATCTTTGTCCCCATGTGCAGTTGCAAACTGTAGTCTGACTTTTTTTATGGCGGGTTTGGAGCAGTGGCTTCTTCCTTGCTGAGCGGCCTTTCAGGTTATGTCGATATAGGACTCGTTTTACTGTGGATATAGATACTTTTGTACCGGTTTCCTCCAGCATCTTCACAAGATCCTTTGCTGTTGTTCTGGGATTGATTTGCACTTTTCGCACCAAAGTACGTTCATCTCTAGGAGACAGAACACGTCTCCTACCTGAGCGGTATGACGGCTGCGTTGTCCCATGGTGTTTATACTTGCTTACTATTGTTTGTACAGAGGAACTTGGTACCTTCAGGTGTTTGGAAATTGCTCCCAAGGATGAACCAGACTTGTGGAGGTCTACAATTTTTTTTCTGAGGTCTTGGTTGGTTTCTTTTGATTTTCCCATGATGTCAAGCAAAGAGGCACTGAGTTTGAAGGTAGGCCTTGAAATACATCCACAGGTACACCTCCAATTGACTCAAATGATGTCAATTAGCCTATCAGAAGCTTCTAAAGCCATGACATCATTTTCTGGAATTTTCCAAGCTGTTTAAAGGCACAGTCAACTTAGTGTATGTAAACTTCTGATCCACTGGAATTGTGATACAGTGAATTATAAGTGAAATAATCTGTCTTTAAACAATTGTTGGAAAAATTACTTGTGTCATGCACAAAGTAGATGTCCTAACCAACTTGTGGAGTGGTTGAAAAACGAGTTTTAATGACTCCAACTTAAGTGAATGTAAACTTCCGACTTCAACTGTAATTCAATCAATACACGTAGATGGATCATTGCGTAACAGGGCGGAAGGTAGCCGAGCGGTGGGCAAGCAAACAAAATGTTGCTAGTTCGAATCCCAGAGCCGACAAGGTAAAAAAAATATTTATGTGCCCTTGAGCAAGGCACTTATCCCTAATTGCTCCAGGATCTCCATTGATAATGGCAGTTCCTGGCTGTGACCCCACTCTCCGAGTTGGGATATTACAAAAAAAAAAAAAAAAAAACATTTCCAATTCACACATGCGTATTAATACACACTTGTACATGTGTGAAATAGGACAAATACAAGCACTAACTAAATGATTATATAACATACTGACCATAGAAGTAGAATCACTAGAAAGGGAATATCCCGTTCAAGTCAATGGATATGTGTGTCATTTTAAAGTGGTACTGACCACATTAACTAGCTAGGGCCAGGAGTTGTACTGATGATCATGCATGTGTGTGTTAATGACCAGGAGTTTTTTTCCTGACCCCGTGACAAGCAGTGACCTCTGTATCTAACCTCATTGAACAACATCCATAAGCTGGAAAAGTGGTATTAATGTCTTCTTCTTCCATGTGTTCTGCTCCAGGCCTGCACCATGCTGCTGGTGACTCTGTTTGTCTACGATGTTTTCTTTGTTTTTATTACTCCTCTCTTTACCAAGGTACGTCACAGTGGAGCCCCTCCTTTTAAATAGGAAATATTGATACCTTTTAATTATAAGGCGCTTTTTGTTACAGGATACATTTCTGATATTTTGACCAATTATTGTCAAAAAGCTGATCTGATTGGTCAAAAGACCAATTAGTGAAAAAAGATAAGACTTAGGCGGTGCTATACAGGCGGTGCTATACAGGCGGTGCTATACAGGCGGTGCTATACAGGCGGTGCTATACAGGCGGTGCTATACAGGCGGTGCTAAACAGGCGGTGCTATACAGACGGTGCTAAACAGTGCCTTCAGAAAGTATTCCTTCTTTTCACTCTGTCATTTAGGTTAGTATTGTGGAGTAACTACAATGTTGTTGATCCATCCTCAGTTTTCTCATATCACAGCCAATAAACTCTGAAACTGTTTTAAAGTTACCATTGGCCTCATAACTGAGTTAGGAAGGACGCCTTTATCTTTGTAGTGACTGGGTGTATAGATAGGACGCCTTTATCTTTGTGCTCGAATATGTGTTTTAAATTCACTGCTCGACTGAGGGACCGTACAGATAATTGTATGTATGGAGTACAGAGATTAGTTAGTCATTCAAAAATCATGTTAAACACTATTATTGGACACAGAGTGAGTCCATGCAACTTATTATGTGACTTGTTAAAAGCACATTTTTACTCCTGAACTTATTTAGGCTTTCCATAACAAAAGGGTGTGAATACTTTCTGAACGCAATGTATGTGCTATACATGAAGCAGTAACTAACTGGCTAGATAAACACATTTTCAGTGTTTCCCAAACTCGGTCCTGGGGCCCCCGCTTGGGTGAACTTTTTTTTTCTCCCCCCCTAGTACTACACAACTGATTCAAATAACAAACTCATCATCAAGCTTTGTTTGTTTGAATCAGCTGTGTAGTGCTAGGACAAAAAAACAACACATGCACCTAGTGGGGGCCCCGGGACCAAGTTTGGGAAACCCTGCATTAAGCCACTACCATGTTGTTGTCCTGTGTTTGTCTCCTCAGAGTGGTCATAGTATTATGGTGGAGGTGGCGGCTGGGCCCTCTGACTCCTCCACACATGAAAAGGTACAGTAGGCATCGATTTGATTTGATTAGGTCTCATACGACGGTTGTTCTTTCACTTGAACTGATGTAACAATAGAAGGCTGTAATGATGTAACAATAGAAGGCTGTAATGATGTAACAATAGAAGGATGTAATAATGTAACTAATAGAGGATGCTCACTGTCCTTGCTGGCCTTCCTCCAGCTTCCTATGGTGCTCAAAGTGCCCCGCCTCAACTCCTCCCCTCTGGCTCTGTGTGACAGGCCCTTTTCTCTGCTTGGATTTGGCGACATCTTAGTACCAGGTAATACTACTCTACTATAGTCTACTACTGTACTGTACTCTACTACTGTACTATAGTCTACTACTGTACTATACTCTATTACTGTACTGTACTATACTCTACTACTGTACTCTACTACTGTACTATACTACTGTACTATAGTCTACTACTGTACTATAGTCTATTACTGTACTATAGTCTACTACTGTACTATAGTCTACTACTGTACTATACTCTACTACTGTACTGTACTACTGTACTATAGTCTATTACTGTACTATAGTCTATTACTGTACTATAGTCTACTACTGTACTATACTCTACTACTGTACTGTACTCTACTACTGTACTATACTACTGTACTATAGTCTATTACTGTACTATAGTCTACTACTGTACTATACTCTACTACTGTACTATACTACTGTACTATAGTCTACTACTGTACTGTACTATAGTCTACTACTGTACTCTACTACTGTACTGTACTATAGTCTATTACTGTACTATAGTCTATTACTGTACTATAGTCTACTACTGTACTGTACTCTATTACTGTACTATAGTCTATTACTGTACTATAGTCTACTACTGTACTGTACTATACTCTACTACTGTACTGTACTCTACTACTGTACTATAGTCTACTACTGTAGTATAGTCTACTACTGTACTGTACTATAGTCTACTACTGTACTGTACTATAGTCTACTACTGTACTATACTCTACTACTGTACTATAGTCTACTACTGTACTATAGTCTACTACCGTACTCTACTAATGTACTGTACTATAGTCTACTACTGTACTATAGTCTATTACTGTACTATAGTCTACTACTGTACTGTACTCTATTACTGTATTATAGTCTACTACTGTACTATAGTCTACTACTGTACTATAGTCTACTACTGTACTGTACTATAGTCTACTACTGTACTATAGTCTATTACTGTACTATAGTCTACTACTGTACTATAGTCTACTACTGTACTATAGTCTACTACTGTACTGTACTATAGTCTACTACTGTACTATAGTCTTACTGTACTATAGTCTATTACTGTACTATAGTCTACTACTGTACTGTACTATAGTCTACTACTGTACTGTACTATAGTCTACTACTGTACTATAGTCTATTGCTGTACTATAGTCTACTACTGTACTGTACTATAGTCTATTACTGTACTATAGTCTATTACTGTACTATAGTCTACTACTGTACTGTACTATAGTCTACTACTGTACTGTACTATAGTCTACTACTGTACTATAGTCTATTGCTGTACTATAGTCTACTACTGTACTGTACTATAGTCTACTACTGTACTGTACTATAGTCTACTACTGTACTATAGTCTATTGCTGTACTATAGTCTACTACTGTACTATACTCTACTATACTACTGTACTATAGTCTACTACTGTACTATAGTCTACTACTGTACTATAGTCTACTACTGTACTCTACTAATGTACTGTACTATAGTCTATTACTGTACTGTACTCTATTACTGTACTATAGTCTACTACTGTACTATAGTCTATTACTGTACTATAGTCTACTACTGTACTGTACTATAGTCTACTACTGTACTATAGTCTATTACTGTACTATAGTCTACTACTGTACTGTACTATAGTCTATTACTGTACTATAGTCTATTACTGTACTATAGTCTACTACTGTACTATAGTCTATTACTGTACTATAGTCTATTACTGTACTATAGTCTACTACTGTACTATAGTCTACTACTGTACTGTACTATAGTCTATTACTGTACTATAGTCTACTACTGTACTATAGTCTACTACTGTACTATAGTCTATTACTGTACTATAGTCTACTACTGTACTATAGTCTATTACTGTACTATAGTCTACTACTGTACTATAGTCTATTACTGTACTATAGTCTATTACTGTACTATAGTCTACTACTGTACTATAGTCTATTACTGTACTATAGTCTACTACTGTACTATAGTCTATTACTGTACTATAGTCTATTACTGTACTATAGTCTACTACTGTACTATAGTCTACTACTGTACTGTACTATAGTCTATTACTGTACTATAGTCTACTACTGTACTATAGTCTATTACTGTACTATAGTCTACTACTGTACTATAGTCTATTACTGTACTATAGTCTACTACTGTACTATAGTCTATTACTGTACTATAGTCTACTACTGTACTATAGTCTACTACTGTACTGTACTATAGTCTACTACTGTACTATAGTCTATTACTGTACTGTACTCTATTACTGTACTATAGTCTACTACTGTACTATAGTCTATTACTGTACTATAGTCTACTACTGTACTGTACTATAGTCTACTACTGTACTGTACTATAGTCTATTACTGTACTGTACTCTATTACTGTACTATAGTCTACTACTGTACTATAGTCTACTACTGTACTATAGTCTACTACTGTACTGTACTCTATTACTGTACTATAGTCTACTACTGTACTATAGTCTACTACTGTACTGTACTGTACTCTATTACTGTACTATAGTCTACTACTGTACTCTACTACTGTACTGTACTATAGTCTACTACTGTACTATACTCACCTACTGTACTGTACTATAGTCTACTACTGTACTGTACTATAGTCTACTACTGTACTATACTCTACTACTGTACTATAGTCTACTACTGTACTATACTCTACTACTGTACTATAGTCTATTACTGTACTATAGTCTACTACTGTACTTTACTATAGTCTACTACTGTACTATACTCTACTACTGTACTATAGTCTATTACTGTACTATAGTCTACTACTGTACTATACTCACCTACTGTACTGTACTATAGTCTATTACTGTACTATAGTCTACTACTGTACTATAGTCTACTACTGTACTATAGTCTATTACTGTACTATAGTCTACTACTGTACTATAGTCTATTGCTGTACTATAGTCTACTACTGTACTATAGTCTACTACTGTACTATAGTCTACTACTGTACTCTACTAATGTACTGTACTATAGTCTACTACTGTACTATAGTCTACTACTGTACTATAGTCTATTACTGTACTATAGTCTACTACTGTACTGTACTATAGTCTACTACTGTACTGTACTATAGTCTACTACTGTACTATAGTCTACTACTGTACTATACTCTACTACTGTACTATAGTCTATTACTGTACTATAGTCTACTACTGTACTGTACTATAGTCTACTACTGTACTATAGTCTACTACTGTACTATAGTCTATTACTGTACTATAGTCTACTACTGTACTGTACTATAGTCTATTACTGTACTATAGTCTACTACTGTACTATAGTCTACTACTGTACTATTTTCTACTACTGTACTATAGTCTACTACTGTACTGTACTATAGTCTATTACTGTACTATAGTCTACTACTGTACTATAGTCTACTACTGTACTATTTTCTACTACTGTACTGTACTATAGTCTACTACTGTACTACTGTACAATATCTAACTCCTGTTATCGTATTATATCTAACTCCTGTTATCGTTCAATATCTAACTCCTGTTATCGTATAATATCTAACTCCTGTTATCGTATAATATCTAACTCCTGTTATCGTATAATATCTAACTCCTGTTATCGTATAATATCTAACTCCTGTTATCGTATAATATCTAACTCCTGTTACCGTATAATATCTAACTCCTGTTACCGTATAATATCTAACTCCTCCTGTTATCGTATAATATCTAACTCCTGTTATTGTATAATATCTAACTCCTGTTATCGTATAATATCTAACTCCTCCTGTTATCGTATAATATCTAACTCCTCCTGTTATCGTATAATATCTAACTCCTGTTATTGTATAATATCTAACTCCTGTTATTGTATAATATCTAACTCCTCCTGTTATCGTATAATATCTAACTCCTCCTGTTATCGTACAATATCTAACTCCTGTTATCGTATAATATCTAACTCCTGTTATCGTATAATATCTAACTCCTCCTGTTATCGTATAATATCTAACTCCTCCCGTTATCGTATAATATCTAACTCCTGTTATTGTATAATATCTAACTCCTGTTATCGTATAATATCTAACTCCTGTTACCGTATAATATCTAACTCCTGTTACCGTATAATATCTAACTCCTGTTATCGTATAATATCTAACCCCTGTTATCGTATAATATCTAACTCCTCCTGTTATCGTATAATATCTAACTCCTGTTATCGTATAATATCTAACTCCTGTTATTGTATAATATCTAACTCCTCCTGTTATCGTATAATATCTAACTCCTCCTGTTATCGT
This sequence comes from Salmo trutta, assembly GCF_901001165.1. NCBI lineage: Eukaryota > Metazoa > Chordata > Actinopteri > Salmoniformes > Salmonidae > Salmo > Salmo trutta. Next base: position 43,950,356 of record NC_042977.1, read on the forward strand.
ACAATATCTAACTCCTGTTATCGTATAATATCTAACTCCTGTTATCGTATAATATCTAACTCCTCCCGTTATCGTATAATATCTAACTCCTCCCGTTATCGTATAATATCTAACTCCTCCCGTTATCGTATAATATCTAACTCCTCCCGTTATCGTATAATATCTAACCCCTGTTATCGTATAATATCTAACTCCTCCTGTTATCGTATAATATCTAACTCCTCCCGTTATCGTATAATATCTAACTCCTCCTGTTATCGTATAATATCTAACTCCTCCTGTTATCGTACAATATCTAACTCCTGTTATCGTATAATATCTAACTCCTGTTATCGTATAATATCTAACTCCTCCTGTTATCGTATAATATCTAACTCCTCCTGTTATCGTATAATATCTAACTCCTCCTGTTATCGTATAATATCTAACTCCTGTTATCGTATAATATCTAACCCCTGTTATCGTATAATATCTAACTCCTCCTGTTATCGTATAATATCTAACTCCTCCCGTTATCGTATAATATCTAACTCCTCCCGTTATCGTATAATATCTAACTCCTGTTATCGTATAATATCTAACTCCTGTTATCGTATAATATCTAACTCCTCCTGTTATCGTATAATATCTAACTCCTCCTGTTATCGTATAATATCTAACTCCTCCTGTTATCGTATAATATCTAACTCCTCCTGTTATCGTATAATATCTAACTCCTGTTATCGTATAATATCTAACTCCTCCTGTTATCGTATAATATCTAACTCCTCCTGTTATCGTATAATATCTAACTCCTCCTGTTATCGTATAATATCTAACTCCTCCTGTTATCGTATAATATCTAACTCCTCCTGTTATCGTATAATATCTAATCTTACTCTCCTCTTATCGTATAATATCTAACTCCTCCTGTTATCGTATAATATCTAACTCCTCCTGTTATCGTATAATATCTAACTCCTCCTGTTATCGTATAATATCTAACTCCTCCTGTTACCGTATAATATCTAACTCCTGTTATCGTATAATATCTAACTCCTGTTATCGTATAATATCTAACTCCTGTTATCGTATAATATCTAACTCCTGTTATCGTATAATATCTAACTCCTGTTATCGTATAATATCTAACTCCTGTTACCGTATAATATCTAACTCTGGTTAGCGTATCTTTCTGTGGCGAGATATCTGCACTGGTCTCTGTTGATCTGACCTTCTTTCTCAGGTCTGCTGATAGCCTACTGTCACAGGTTTGACATCCTAATGCAGTCCTCACGGTTCTATTTCCTGGCCTGCACTATCGGTAAGACCAACACATTTCCATTGTCTTTTTCATAGTCAAAAACGTCATTTGTGTGTAGAGTCTTTTATAACAGCTAGTATTTGTTCCAAACAAGCAGTAACATACCTGCTTCAATCTCCCTCCCCCTTTCCCACTCCACCCACTCTCCCTCTCCCTCCACCCACTCTCCTCTCCCTCCACCCACTCTCCTCTCCCTCCACCCACTCTCCTCTCCCTCCACCCACTCTCCTCTCCCTCCACCCACTCTCCTCTCCCTCCACCCACTCTCCTCTCCCTCCACCCACTCTCCTCTCCCTCCTCTCTCCTCTCCCTCCTCTCTCCTCTCCCTCCTCTCTCTCTCTCCCCCACCACCCACTCTCCTCTCTCTCCCCCTCCACCCACCCACTCTCCTCTCCCTCCTCTCTCTCTGTCCTCCCTGAAGGTTATGGTGTTGGGCTGCTCATCACCTTCGTAGCTCTGGCCCTGATGCAGATGGGTCAGCCGGCCCTGTTATACCTGGTGCCTTGCACCCTCCTCTCCAGCCTGGCGGTGGCGCTGTGGCGCAAAGAGCTGCCATTATTCTGGACAGGAAGTGGATTTGTGGTGATTACCAGTTTGATATGAGTGCCTTCTTCTTCTACGGAAAGAAACATTTCTAGTGTTATGTACCACAAAGTAAACCTAGAATTTAAAGTTGAGTACCGTAACCCCGAAAACAGATATAATCCGCTTCTTCGTTCCAACATGCTGTTTCTGTTTGCTGTCCCCCTGCTCTGCTCCGCCCCTTCCTGTTCTATACTGTCATTTTACTGTGGATTCTCTGCTTTGCTGCTGAGGGCTCCAGGGTCTGTCTGTCACCCGCCTGTATTCTCTCATTGTATTCCTCTGCTCCTAGATAAGTGTCATATTGTCTTAATAGATTGTCCTGTGGTGTTAGAATAGATACTTCTAGGGTCATTAAACACCATTGGTAGGTAGAGTCATGATGAATTCACACATTGACAACATGAATAGTATCTGGTGATGACAAGGGGAGTGTTCTGAACTGTCTCTCACCCATTTTCTCTGAACTGCAAATTGTGACGATGCTTCTATAAGCTACTGGGTTTGAATATGGTGTGAAACGAGGTGCTCTGAAGCAATTTTCCTTCCTGAGAATGTTTTTCCCCTCTGTGTGTCCGAGGTAGCCTGGTCCCCAAATATGTTTGTGCTGTATGGCCAACCCAGGGCACCAGTTTTATCTGAGGTGTTTTCTAGCTCAATGTACAGCCATACCTCTGCTAACGGTCTACCTGGCTGGCTAACACATTCCTCCAGTCAGTGGTGATTCTAGTGAAGGACAACAACCACATGATAGAAAAACCACCAAGGCTTTATTTAAGCCGATTGATCCACTTGTTGAGAGGAATGGCTGTGTATTTTGTTGGCATCCTGCATAAACAATCTTATCTGTGTGCCTATTGTTGTCAATAGTCTGTCTCCCAGACTTGTTCCACAGTGGTCTGATGTATCCACTCTGTTTATATCTCTCAGCCTCCCATAGTTCTGCAACCAATCAACTGTATGCAAACCCCAGGACCACCCACAGAGGACCCCCTCACCAATCCTGAGCCACAAGGTCCTGATGCAACCAATCAGAGTGAGGACACTCCCCTTCCAGAGAAGGAGGCCAGCAAATCAGAGTAAAGGACTTCTAGGATGCCAATTTCTTATTCATTTCATTTTATTTTTGACACATAGGATCTCAATGGAACGCTATAAGTTCTTAACAAATTATAAACATTTCAGTGCACTTGGTGTGAAAAAGGGTAAGAAAAGGACTGACGGGAGAGAGGGAGGGCACTCAGCCTACAGTGGCAGTTCAACGTGTCAAACACCTTGGGGTCAGCAGGATCAGCTCTGGCTAGGAGTCCTGGATGATGCGTTGTAGACTAAGGTCAAAGAGCACAACATACACAGCCCCGACTGCGACCTACGCTGACTTAACGCCCCTCTCATGAGCTTTATCATCCCGTCACATAAAATAGATGTTCTGTCTCCAAACTCTCCTGTCCTCCATTCTTCAGTTGATAATTTATCCCAGCAGTCCTACGCAGAATAGCAGTCTACAAACTCCACAACTAGAAGATCAATGTGTTGCAGTCCTACATCAGAAGCTCTGTCGGTCAGCTTATTCCCATTTTTTTCTTCTCCTTTATTAAGTACCATGAAGAAGAAGAACCACACTATGGCCTGTCCCTCTGTTTATGAAAGATGACTGAAGTATCTACCGTACATACCCTTTATCATGTGGTGCTATCATGGATTCTCAACTACCTAAAAGGTATAGAATGATTATTGATTTAGGGCATCGAGGGGGCGGTTTCCTTGTGGACTAAAAAGCAAGCTTAATGGAGAATCTCCATGTAAATTGTTATAAATCCTGGATAAAAGGCTTAATCCGTGTCCGGGAAACCTTCTCCAATAGTTTTTTGATTGGTTTAAATCTGACCTTTTGACCTTTTGTTTTTGCATGCTATGGGTTTGGTTTAGACCAGGCTGTCAACAATAGTGTGTGGTTTATATAGTAGCTTACACACTGTCTTTATATAATACTAAGGGTGCAACAGTTAATGTTGTCCACACCGTTTCTCTAGTAGATTTTGTGGTCCCATTTTCCATTAGGTGTAAAACCCATGTATTTATGTGCTAGATACATACAGTAGTAGATATGTGTAATTACATTGTAGGCAGCTAGGTTCAAATAGTACTTAAACATGTTTAACAGTTTTTAGAGTTGTAACTAATTAATTACACTAACTACTTACTGGTATGTAACTACCATGTGAACACATGGGTTATAAGGAGACCTAATGTAGAGCAACCGATTTTGGTTATATAATTCATATTGTCTTAATGGGGTTTTGGCCTTACTGGTGTCCATGGTTACAATTGGAATGTCTCTGTGCATAGTGCTTTATGAAGACAGAGTACTGTATTCAAGTGTTAGTTTGTTTCTTAATTAAACTATGATAAGTGATACTTTTTGTTGTTTGGGGGGGAGGGGTGAAGTTGTGTCATGATAATAAACTCAGCAAAAAAAGAAACGTCCTCTCACTGTCAACTGTGTTTATTTTCAGCAAACTTATCATGTGTAAATATTTGTATGAACATAACAAGATTCAACAACTGAGACAAACTGAACAACTTCCACAGACATGTGACTAACAGAAATTGAACAATGTGTCCCTGAACAAAGGGGGGGGGGGGTCAAAATCAAAAGTAACAGTCAGTATCTGGTGTGGCCACCAGCTGCATTAAGTACTGCAGTGCATCTCCACCTCATGGACTGCACCAGATTTGCCAGTTCTTGCTGTGAGATGTTACACCACTCTTCCACCAAGGCACCTGCAAGTTCCTGGACGTGCTCAATGGGATTGAGATCTGGGCTCTTCACTGGCCATGACAGAACACTGACATTCCTGTCTTGCAGGAAATCACGCACAGAACGAGCAGTATGACTGGTGGCACTGTCATGCTGGAGGGTCATGTCAGGATGAGCTTGCAGGAAGGGTACCACATGAGGGAGGAGGATGTCTTCCCTGTAAACGCACAGCATTGAGATTGAGCTCCTTGTCATTGCAGGCAGTCTGATGATGCTGTGACACACATGACGGACAGTCCACCTCCAAATCAATACCGCTCCAGAGTACCGGCCTCCGTGTAACGCTCATTCCTTCAACGATAAACGCGAATCTGACCATCACCCCGGTAAGACAAAACCGCGACTCGACAGTGAAGAGCACTTTTTGCCAGTCCTGTCTGGTCCAGCGACGGTGTTGCCGGTGATGTCTGGTGAGGACCTGCCTTACACAGGCCTACAAGCCCTCAGTCCAGCCTCTCTCAGCCTATTGCGGGCAGTCTGAGCACTGATGGAGGGATTGTGCGTTGTCCGTCCTGTCTCCCTGTAGCGCTGTCTTAGGCGTCTCACAGTACGGACATTGCAATTTATTGCCCTGGCCACATCTGCAGTCCTCATGCCTCCTTGCATCATGCCTAAGGCATGTTCACGCAGATGAGCAGGGACCCTGGGCATCTTTCTTTTGGTGTTTTTCAGAGTCAGTAGAAAGGCCTCTTTAGTGTCCTAAGTTTTCATAACTGTGACCGTAATTGCCTACCGTCTTAACAACCGTTCCACAGGTGCATGTTAATTAATTGTTTATGGTTCATTGAACAAACATGGGAAACAGTGTTTAAACCCTTTACAATGAAGATCTGTGAAGTTATTTGGATTTTTTAAAATTATCTTTGGAAGACAGGGTCCTGAAAAATGAGTTTCTTTTTTTTGCTGAGTTTATAATCAATTGTCTCAATTCTCCAGTGACTTTTTATTTTATTTTACTCATTACATTTGCTAAATATTTTGTGTGTGCATCCCAAATGGCATCCTGTTTCCTTTATAGTGCACTACTTTTGGACCAGGGTCCATTTGGGACGCAACCGGTGCTTGACTTGGGCAGGAGCTCTCCGGAACTGAATACCAGCACCTCAGATGTTTCTACTGTTTCAGTTCCTGCACCTCTGATAGAAAATTAGGTTAAAAGTATTGTGGAGTTCCCACACCTCAATATAAACAGTATCGGTACCTATACTAAACAAAACATTCAATATTTAAAGTGTTGGTCTTGTGTTTCATTAGTTGAAATAAAAGAAACCAGAAATATTTCATACACACAAAATGCTTATTTCTCAAAAAAGTTGTGCACAAATTTGTTTTACGTCCCTGTTAGTGAGCATGTATCCTTTGCCAAGATAATTCATCCACCTGACAGGTGTGGCATATCAAGAAGCTGATTAAACAGCATGATCATTACAGGTGCACCTTGTGCTGGGGACAATAAAAGGCCAATCAAAAATAATAATTTGCAGCAAAGAAAACAAGTGATAGACAACAATACAGAAAAACGAATGAAATAAAAAACGGTGTGCAGATGTAGGCTTATGAAAACCACACCACGATATACAATACATATGTACAAAATAAAAAAGATTTGTTAAAACAGATAAAACCTACTAATTATAAATGTATAAAGAAAGTGATCAGTAATCATGAAAAATGTACAGTTCTGACACACAACGCAATGCCACAGATAAAGTTGAGGGAGCGTGCAATTGGCATGCTGACTGCAGGACTGTCCCCCAGAGCTATTGCCAGAGAATGTTAGTTTCTCTACCATAAGCCGCCTCCAATGTCATTTTTAGAGAATTTTGCAGTACGTCTAACCGGCCGCACAATCACAGACCACATGTAACCACGCCAGCCCAGGACCTCCACGTCCGGCTTCTTCACCTGCGGGATCATTTAAGACCAGCCACCAGGGCAGCTGATGAAACTGAGGAGTATTTCTGTCTGTAATAAAGCCCTTTTGTGGGGAAAAACTCATTCTGATTGGCTGGGCCTGGCTCCCCAGTGGGTGGGCCTATGCCCTCCCAGGCCCACCCATGGCTGCACCCCTGCCCAGTCATGTGAAATCCATAGATTAGGACCAAATTAATTCATTTCAATTGACTGATTTCCTTATATGAACTGTAACTCAGTAAAATCTTCGAAATTGTTACATGTTGTGTTTATATTTTTGTTCAGGATAGTTTGAGCATACAATATAGCTCAGTATTTGCATTATTTACTTTATACTGTCTTTTTTGCTCATCTTTATTAAGGGATCCAATAATTCCGGACCCCACTGTATATTCCGTAGCTAAACAAAGTAGATGTTTGGTTTTTGTTGTTCCCGTTCATTTCATTACAGCCACGAGTCCATAAACACAGGAAGGACCTGGTCAGTACTGGAAATATAGGTGGTGTTCCCCTGCATCAACCAATGGTTGTGTGCCAAGTCATCGACTGTGCCGTCAGGCACCACATTGCTATAACATGCGGTTAGCTGATGCGTAAAATACCTATCAAGGCGTGAGATCTGGCATGTGTCAACAACACACGAGTAGAGAAACACCCCTGTTTTAACACTGCTAAAGGTCAAAGGTTAGGGGTCAGAGATAAGAAGTCAAGAGTCTTGACGGAAGAAGCCTTTTGGTTAGGGAGAGTGCCCTGTCAGATTCATCCGCACACTATTTTGCAGCCGATGACATGAGATATTCACCAGGGTTATTTGATGTCGTCACCAGGTGGTTTTTAAACATCTGAGGAGGAATACGCCAAAATAAAGAAACAAAGCATTTCATCCTCTGCATGGCTTCATCATTGGCAAACTCAGAATTATAGTCACCATTCTTCTTCTGTTGCTAATATAAAACGTTCAGTTGGTGGTATATGACCTGGCAGTAGCTAGAGTTGTACTGCAGCTGAATATGAATGACCCTTTTCATTCTGGCCCCGTCTCAAATAACACTCTCACAGCAGTCAGACTCTCTAGCCTTCTCCCCACAATGTGTGCCTGCCTTGCTGGTGAGATGAGAGCCAAGGGAGGCTCTGCAGTGCTGTGTGAATCATAAGTTCTGAATGGAGAGTCTGTCTGACTGGGAGAGTCACTCTGGGAGCCAGAGGAGACTTGATCAGCACTAACGGGCAGGACCAGGCAACCAGGTAGTGACAGGGCATCAAGTCTCCACCGGCTCCCGGAGTGACTCTCCCAGTCAGACAGACTCTCCATTCAGAACTTATGATTCACACAGCACTGCAGAGCCTCCCTTGGCTCTCATCTCACCAGCAAGGCAGGCACACATTGTGGGGAGAAGGCTAGAGAGTCTGACTGCTGTGAGAGTGTTATTTGAGACGAGGCCAGAATGAAAAGGGTCATTCATATTCAGCTGCAGTACAACTATAGCTACTGCCAGGTCATATACCACCAACTGAACGTTTTATATTAGCAACAGAAGAATGGTGACTATAATTCTGAGGTTGCCGGTCAGAGGGGCGTGACCTCTGACCTCATCCAAGTGTTTTGAAGCGAGAGGATGTAAGGAATCAAGGAAATACAATTGAGATTCACCCATTGAGGGTCTGAACTGGAGGCAAAACATACACAACTAACTATTACAGGACAGGCTACTGTTCTATTCTGGTGGGGGACGACAGAACCGCTTTGTCCTTGCTCTGCTTCACTGCTATTTCAAACTGGACATGGGATGGGAGGAAGTGAGTCATTCGGAGGTGACATTGAGGCCGGGGATTCAATCCGATTACGCCAATGCAGCTTTTAAAGGAAACTATTGGATTGAATCCCGGCCTGACTTGACTGAGCCCTCATTCTAGAAACAAACAGGTAAGGCTGATTACAGGCATCATAATTCTTTTTTATTCCTTCCATCTGCTGTGGATGGGAACCACAACAATTCACCAGGACATCAACATCACAGCAGAATGTCCAGACCAAATATATATAAACATATATTTAAGCAATAAGGCCAGAGGAGGTGTGGTATATGGCCAATATACCAGGACTAAGGACTGTTCTTATGCACGACGCAACACCGAGTACCTGGATACAGCCCTTAGCCGTGGTATATTGGCAATATACCACAAACCCCAGAGGTGCCTTATTGCTATTATAAACTGGTTACCAACGTAATTAGATCAGTAAAAACAAATGTTTTGTCATATGTGTTCTAATTCTATTCCCAGACAGTGTTCACTGGAAACTGTGTAACCATGAGCAACATACTTCACAAATCCTTCCAAACATCCTCCCGATAGAAAACAACATTGTTCAAAAAATTCCTTGGTTCCCGGAACATAATCTTTTGACAGTTACACGATGAGGAAAACCATCCGGCAAAACGATTTGTCTCTTGTTCAAAGTACACACATAAGAGAGTTCTAACATTTCACTCTCACACACAAGCTTTCCTGTCGTAAAACTAAACTAAAACTTGACTGACAACAATCTATGTTGATATGGTGTGGAGAAAGCTGTCTGCGTTCAACAGTCCACAAAAATGTCATGAAACCCTCTCCTGTATACTTCATAACAAAAATCACAAAATGGCATAAACCACAGTAGAATTGCCATAATTTAGTACAGTAGTCATTATTATTCACAGTGTTAAAATACACCATCATTCCCATACCATAAGGGCTCATTTCCCAGACACAGATTAAGCCTAGTCTTGGACCCAAAAAAATTTTTTTAAATGGGAGAATCTCAATTGAGAATCTTTCTTAGTCCTGGACTTAGCTTAATCTGCGTCTGGTAAACTGGCCATAAGAGTTTTACACCTCACAGCTAAATGAACATTTACTTCCATACATTCTATGACATGAAGAAATAGAATACGAGGAACAGGTCAATTCAGATTAAAAGGAGTTTCTTACGCGCTCTGAGATAACGTGCTTGGCACCTCAGATCTGTAAACAATTAAAAGTAATAACCAGCTTCCTAACATGAATTTAAATCATCTTTAAAAAGGCTTAAAAAGATAAAGACTTGAGTTTAGAGACAAGCACTCAATAAGTACCAGCAATTAGAAAAGCCCAATCACTAAAAAAATAAAATATATAAATCACATCTTTACTGTGAACAGAGAGCTTTGGCGGGCCAAATATAATCACTCGTGGGCCGGTTTTAGCACATGGGCCGCCAGTTTCAGAGCCCTGGCATAGGGCCTATTAGTTAGGGTTTTGGTCTCGCCCTGTGTCCTTACAGGTAGATAACGTGTTCCTTGGTTGGTTTGCTTGCTATGTCTTTGGGGAAGGGTGGAGGGGGAGGTGGAGGTTCGGGTGGAGGGACGTGGCTCTGGTTATTACTCCTCATGCTGCTGCTGGGCTTAGCGTTGGACAGGGGCTCTGGAGGACTGAAGAAACAATCTGAAGAGGCATAAAAACATACGGTTAAACTTAAATCATTGTGCGTTAATTTAGTTCCTGAGATGTTAAAACAGTAAAAATCAGACAATATGTATCTGGAACTCCCAAGGTTTTCGTCTTAGATGATTGGTAGGTCCAGTGAGAGCTGTTACCTGATTGGTAGCATCAACGAGGGCTCTTACCTGATTGGTAGAATCAGCGAGGGCTCTTACCTGATTGGTAGAATCAGCGAGGTCTCTTACTTGATTGGTAGAATCAGCGAGGGCTCTTACCTGATTGGTAGAATCAGCGAGGGCTCTTACCTGATTGGTAGAATCAGCGAGGGCTCTTACCTGATTGGTAGAATCAGCGAGGTCTCTTACCTGATTGGTAGAATCAGCGAGGGCTCTTACCTGATTGGTAGAATCAGCGAGGTCTCTTACCTGATTGGTAGAATCAGCGAGGTCTCTTACCTGATTGGTAGAATCAGCGAGGTCTCTTACCTGATTGGTAGAATCAGCGAGGTCTCTTACCTGATTGGTAGCATCAGTGAGGGCTCTTACCTGATGTAGTTTCTGTGAGGGCTCTTACCTGATTGGTAGAATCAGCGAGGGCTCTTACCTGATTGGTAGTATCAGTAAGGGGTTTTACCTGATGTGGTTTCTGTGAGGGCTCTTACCTAATTGGTAGTTTCTCTGTGGGCTCACAGTCTTCTTCCCTCTCAGACTCTGGCTCTCATTTCCTGTCACTCTGATCGGCACCACCTGAGACATTTCTATGGACGCTGCAGGAGGAAAGACAACACTGCATCAGAACTATGGAGATCAGTGGAGGCTGCTGAGAGGAGGATGGCTCATAATAATGTCTGGAACAGAGCAAATGGAATGGAACACATAGAAACAATGTGTTTGATACCATTCCAGTGATTCCACTCCAGCCAATACCACAAGCCCATCCTCCCAATTTAGGTGCCACCAACCTCCTGTGGTGGAGATATACGCCCACTGCTTTAACAGATCATAGAAAATATCAATATGGGGTAAATGTTATGATTTCCCCTAGCACAGTTGAGGTCAAGAGGAAAGAGTAGGACTTCACAACAAGTGCCTCAGTACATGACAAATAAACGGAAGGTTTGAGATTATAGGAGTGCCGTATACAGTTCTGACCTGCGCCATGTTCTGACCTGCGCCGTGTACTACTGAGCCGTGTTCTGACCTGCGCCGTGTTCTGACCTGCGCCGTGTTCTGACCTGCGCCGTGTTCTGACCTGCGCCGTGTACTACTGAGCCGTGTTCTGTTCTGACCTGCGCCGTGTTCTGTTCTGACCTGCGCCGTGTTCTGACCTGCGCCGTGTTCTGACCTGCGCCGTGTTCTGACCTGCGCCGTGTCCTGACCTGCGCCGTGTTCTGACCTGCGCCGTGTTCTGACCTGCGCCGTGTACTACTGAGCCGTGTACTACTGAGCCGTGTTCTGTTCTGACCTGCGCCGTGTTCTGACCTGCGCCGTGTTCTGACCTGCGCCGTGTTCTGACCTGCGCCGTGTACTACTGAGCCGTGTACTACTGAGCCGTGTTCTGTTCTGACCTGCGCCGTGTCCTGACCTGCGCCGTGTCCTGACCTGCGCCGTGTCCTGACCTGCGCCGTGTCCTGACCTGCGCCGTGTTCTGACCTGCGCCGTGTTCTGACCTGCGCCGTGTACTACTGAGCCGTGTTCTGACCTGCGCCGTGTACTACTGAGCCGTGCTCTGACCTGTGCCGTGTTCTGACCTGCGCCGTGTTCTGACCTGCGGCGTGTTCTGACCTGCGCCGTGTTCTGACCTGCAGCGTGTACTACTGAGCCGTGTTCTGACCTGCGCCATGTACTACTGAGCCGTGCTCTGACCTGCGCCGTGTTCTGACCTGAGCCGTGTTCTGACCTGCGCCGTGTTCTGACCTGCGCCGTGTTCTGACCTGCGCCGTGTTCTGACCTGAGCCGTGTTCTGACCTGAGCCGTGTTCTACTGAGCCGTGTTCTGACCTGCGCCGTGTTCTACTGAGCCGTGTTCTACTGAGCCGTGTTCTGACCTGCGCCGTGTTCTACTGAGCCGTGTTCTGACCTGCGCCGTGTTCTACTGAGCCGTGTTCTACTGAGCCGTGTTCTACTGAGCCGTGTTCTACTGAGCCGTGTTCTACTGAGCCGTGTTCTACTGAGCCGTGTTCTACTGAGCCGTGTTCTACTGAGCCGTGTTCTGACCTGCGCTGTGATTGCGCTTGTGGTGGGACCTCTTCTTACTGCTCTTCTCCTTGCCCTTGTTGCCGAGGACAGCCAGCTTGGTGGGTATCTGCTGTTGCACGGCCCCTGGTTTGTGAACCACCTGGTTGGTTGTGCTGATCAGGTGGATGGGGAACTCCGTTTTAGCGGGCCCGGGGCTGATGCTCTCCCTGCGAGGGGGAACCTAAGATACGATAACGTAAAGTTATGAATATAACTGTAAATGAACTACTGTAAAATGAGTTACAACACACAGCTATGGAGATCTAACTGGCAAGAGTGTTGTATCGAGTGCACCGAATGGGAACTTTACTGTCCATTTACATGGAAATTCAGCATGCAAAATACACAATATCAATACACTATTGAACAACACGTACAATAGAAAAACACTGGGAAGTGAGCACACATTCACGTAGTTGGTTAGGGTTGACAAATACTGGTAACTTGACAAAGTACTATTTCCTGATTCCAGGAATCCTCTAACTGGGATTTCTAGAAAACCATGGAGGTACAGTGCATTTGGAAAGTATTCAGACCCCTCGACTTTTTCCACATTTTGTTACATTACAGCCTTATTCTAAAATGGATTCAATCTATTTTTCACCTCATCAATCTACACACAATAGCCCATAATGACAAAGCAAAAACAGGTTTTTAGAAATTTGTGCAAATTTATAACAAATAAAAAACTGAAATACCTTATTTACATAAGTATTCAGACCCTTTGCTATGATACTCGAAATTGAGCTCAGGAGCATCCTGTTTCCATTGATCATCCTTGAGATGTTTCTACAACTTGATTGGAGTCCACCTGTGGTAAATTCAATTGATTGGGCATGTTTTAGAAAGGCACACACCTGTCTATATAAGGTCCCACAGTTGACGGTGCATGTCAGAGCAAAAACCAAGCCATGAGGTCGAAGGAATTGTTGAAGGTCCCCAAGAACACAGTGGCCTCCATCATTAAATGGAAGAAGTTTGGAACCACCAAGACTCTTCCTAGAGCTGGCTGCCCGGCCAAACTAAGCAATCGGGGGAGAAAGGCCTTGGTCAGGGAGGTGACCAAGAACCCGATGGTCACTCTGACAGAGCTCCAGAGTTCCTCTGCGGAGATGGGAGAACCTTCCAGAAGGAGAACCATCTCTGTAGCACTCCACCAATTAGGCCTTTATGGTAGAATGGCCAGACGGAAGCCACTCCTCAGTAAAAGGCACGTGACAGCCCGCTTGGAGTTTGTCAAAAGGCACCTAAAGGATTCTCATACAATGGGAAACAAGATTTTATGGTCTGATGAAACCAAGATTGAACTTTAGGAGGAAACCTGGCACCAACCCTATGGTGAAGCATGGTGGTGGCAGCATCATGTTGTGGGGATGTTTTTCAGCAGCAGGTACTGGGAGACTAGTCAGGATCAAGGGAAAGATGAACGGACCAAAGTACAGAGATCTTTGATGAAAACCTGCTCCAGAGCACTCAGGACCTCAGACTGGGACGAAGGTTCACCTTTTACCCTAAGTACACAACCAAGACAGCGCAAGAGTGGGTTCGGGACAAGTCTCTGAATGTCCTTGAGTGGCCTAGCCAGAGCCCGGACTTGAACCCGATCATACATCTCTGGAGAAACCTGAAAATAGCTGTGCAGCGACACTCCCCATCCAACCTGACAGAGCTTGAGAGGATCTGCAGAGAAGAATGAGTGAAACTCCGCAAATACAGGTGTGCCAATAAAGTACATTTACATTTACATTTACGTCATTTAGCAGACGCTCTTATCCAGAGTACTGAGTACAGGGTCTCAACACTTATGTAAATGTAATATTTCAGTTGAATTTTTTATAAAATTTGCTAAAATTTCTAAAAACCTATTTTTGCTTTGTCATTATGGGGTAATGTGTGTAGATTGATGAGGAAAAAAACGATGTATTCAATTTTAGAATAAGGCTGTAAAGTAGAAAAATGTGGAAGAAGTCAAGGGGTCTGAATACCTTCTGAAGGCGCTGTCCTATTACGTCCTATGTGACTCACCTCTGGGGGCTGCTCTTGGAAAATGTTGGTGGCTACAGAAAGGCTGGGGGGAACGAGGACCTTGGGGATCCGGATCACCTCTCTTCCCTTCATCCAATCAGCCGTCAGGTCCCTTCGGAAGGACTGGGAGAAGGGAGGATCCCCTCGGAAGGACTGGGAGAGGGGAGGATCCCCTCGGAAGGACTGGGAGAGGGGAGGATCCCCTCGGAAGGACTGGGAGAGGGGAGGATCCCCTCGGAAGGACTGGGAGAGGGGAGGATCCCCTCGGAAGGACTGGGAGAAGGGAGGATCCCCTCGGAAGGACTGGGAGAAGGGGAGAGCCTGAGGAGAAGAATAGAATGTCCGGATGATGTAAACATCTACAAATACATCAACAACAGCTCCTCACACTGTTGGTCCTCAGTTCTTAACGACCACACCACATCCCCACCTGCTGAGCTTTGAAGTTAAAACTCCCAGGGTTGGTGATGGTCTTGTTCTGCTTCAACTTCATCTGTGTATCGAGGTGTTCCTTCTGTTTTTCCACCGTCCTCATTGACTCCCTCAGCCTCTCCAGATCCTGTTGGTACGTTACATGACAAAGGGAAATTAATTTAAATAAACAATTTTGTCACATAAACCGGATAAGTGCAGTGAAATTTGTTGTTTTACAGGGTCAGCCATAGTAGTACGGCGCCCCTGAAGCAAATTAGGGATAAGTGCCTTGCTCAAGGGCACTGACAGATTTTTCACCATGTCGACTCGAGTATTCGAACCAGCAACCTTTCGGTTACTTGTCCACTGCTCTGACTGCTAGGCTACCTGCCACTGTCAGCAACATACCACCCTACATCTGACTACTGGCTTGCCTCTGAAGCTATGCAGGGTTGGTCCTGGTCGGTCCCTGCATGGGAGACCAGATGCTGCTGGAAGTGGTGTTGGAGGGCAGGTAGGGGTCACTCTTCCCTCTGGTCTTCTTATAGTCTACTATCCATACATTTTGTCAGTCACCGTGCACTCCTTATAAATATCTCAGTCTTAATGAAGAGCTTGGTGTGTTCAGTTAAAACCAGATCTGGAATTGAGGGGTTATGTGAGGGTATTGTGGCTGTTGTTAAAGGAAATGGCTGAAAGCATAGGCCTAACCCTTTGTTAGTCTAAGATGTATTTTTTAGAGACCTGATTATATAACAACGCTTTAGTTCACAATTTTCCAGAGCGGCAAAGACCCTGGTTCCATTCCAGGCTGTATCACAGCAGTCTAAGACCCTGGTTCCATTCCAGGCTGTATCACAGCAGTCTAAGACCCTGGTTCCATTCCAGGCTGTATCTCAGCAGTCGAAGACCCTGGTTCCATTCCAGGCTGTATCGCAGCGGTCTAAGACCCTGGTTCCATTCCAGGCTGTATCGCAGCAGTCTAAGACACTACAGACACCCTGGTTCCATTCCATCTCAGTGCTAGAGGCGTCACTACAGAACCTGGTTCGAATCCAGGCAGTATCACAACCGGCCGTGATTGGGAGTCCCATAGGGCGGGGCACAACTGGCCCAGCATCATCCGGGTTTGGCCGGGGTAGGCCGTCATTGTAAAATAAGAATTTGTTCTTAACTGACTTGCCTAGTTAAATAAAGGTTAAATATATTTTTTTTCAAATGCTTCACGCTTGAAACAAGCTGTTCAATGCCGGGGAAAGACGTGACTCCGATGCATTTGGGATATCTTTGGTTTGTCTCTATCACATTCAGAGTCTGCGCTACAACCTTCTATAGCTGAGGAGACAAAACATGTACTTTGCTTGGGAAGTAATGTGTGATTCTGCCACTATCAATTGACATTCAATATTTCAACACACTATTAAACAACATATTAACTCTAAATCAGTCAGGAGCAAGCCAGGTAGCCTAAGAAGGAACAAACAAATGTATTATTTAGGCTATATTGTTATTATTATTATTATTATTATTATTTCAAGGCCATTTAAGAAATCCATTGTGAAGCATTTGAGACACACTAGAAGCTAGCAGGAGCGCTCAGCATTTCAACAACATGCCTATACATTTATTTATATGATGAAATACTCCATTTTAAAAATACTTTGAATTAAATAATAATTAAATGAAAAATGTCTTATTAGGCTATACAGTCAGTCATTCTACAGTGCCTTTTTTGAATTCCCTTTTAAAAACACGAGTTTGGCCAGTCTCTGGTTTGAGGATCATGTGGTGAGCTATGCATGCCTAGTTTGTTAAATTTAGCCTAGCAGCCCTAATCACAGCCAACACACATCTATTTTGTAACAGTATCATGGAACAAATTATAAAATGATAGTTTTGCATATGAAAAAAAAGTTACAAGTGTGTATACTGGCCTACCTGATGATACGCAGCTGCTGTGTTAAACAACTAATGGCTTTTTCTGAAATTCATTGATGATCAGATACTTCAGTCGTAACTGGTTCTGTTCCAATATATTTTTACACTTGATAGACAACTTTATCACTGTTAGACTCTCCTCTTTTTATTTTAACAAGATGTATCTGGCACTGCAGCGTGTGAGCATTCGTTATCATGCTCTTTTGTGGTATTAAAATAGATTCTGCTCGTCCCCAGTCACGTAGAAATGACATAGAATTGCATGAAATTCTTTTATAAAAAAAGGTTCATTTTTCTTGGCCTGCAAATATGATAGATTCATTTAGTGCTTTTATTATAATGGATATCTCGTCACCCCTACTCTTGTCCGCGGTAGTCTGTGAATTGATAACCTTCTGGCTACTTTGCCATGTAACGCTTACAAAATGAAGAACAGTTTCTAAAACGGAATATCTAAGACTCTGGTCTGTCCTAGGAGTGAGGGTAAATGGCTGGCATGTTCTCTGCTATCCACTTTATGTTTTAATTATTATTTTGGGTATAGGGGAGGATCACTTTTTTAAGCGTTCAGGGAGGGTAAAAATATATTTTCACTGAAGGGAGGACCATCCATTTCATTTCAGAGAGGTCAGATTTTCTCCTGTATGTTATTATATTGTAATAAAACGAAGCAGCAACCTGTTGGTACGTCTCTCTCTGTCTCTCCAGCTCCTCTCTCTCCGCCTCTAGTTTCTCCTCCAGTCTCCTACACTCCTCCTCTCTCCGTCTTAGCTCCGCCTCTAGGACCTCCGCCTGCAGCCGGTGACGCTCCCGCTCCTTCTCCCAGCGAGCCTGGGGATAGAGATGGAGAGATGAGATGGAGATGAGATGGAGAGAGATGAGATGGGGATAGATGAGATGGAGAGATGAGATGGGGATAGAGATGGAGAGATGAGATGGAGAGAGATGAGATGGGGATAGAGAGAGATGAGATGAGATGGAGAGATGAGATGGAGAGAGATGAGATGAGATGGAGAGATGAGATGGAGAGAGATGAGATGGGGATAGAGATGGAGAGATGAGATGGAGAGATGAGATGGGGATAGAGATGGAGAGATGAGATGGAGAGAGATGAGATGGGGATAGAGATGGAGAGATGAGATGGAGAGATGGAGAGAGAGAGAGATGGAGAGAGAGAGATGGAGAGAGAGAGAGGTGGAGAGATGGAGAAAGATGAGATGGAGAGAGAGAGATGGAGAGAGATGAGATGGAGAGAGAGAGATGAGATGGAGAGAGAGATGAGATGAGAGAGAGATGAGATGAAAAGAGAGAGATGAGATGGAAAGAGAGAGATGAGATGAAAAGAGAGAGATGAGATGGAAAGAGAGAGATGAGATGGAAAGAGAGAGATGAGATGGATAGATGGAGATGAGATGGATAGATGGAGAGAGAGATGAGAAGAGATGGAGAGAGAGATGAGATGGAGAGAGAGATGAGATGAGATGGAGAGAGAGATGAGATGAGATGGAGAGAGAGATGAGATGAGATGGAGAGAGAGATGAGATGAGAGAGAGATGAGATGGAGAGAGAGATGAGATGAAATGGAGAGAGAGATGAGATGAAATGGAGAGAGATGAGATGGAGAGAGATGAGATGGAGAGAGAGATGAGATGGAGAGAGAGATGAGATGGAGAGAGAGATGAGATGGAGAGAGAGATGAGATGGAGAGAGAGATGAGATGGAGAGAGAGATGAGATGGAGAGAGAGATGAGATGGAGAGAGATGAGATGGAGAGAGAGATGAGATGGAGAGAGATGAGATGGAGAGAGAGAGATGAGATGGAGAGAGAGAGATGAGATGGAGAGAGAGAGATGAGATGGAGAGAGAGAGATGAGATGGAGAGAGATGAGATGGAGAGAGAGATGAGATGGAGAGAGAGATGAGATGGAGAGAGAGATGAGATGGAGAGAGAGATGAGATGGAGAGAGAGATGAGATGGAGAGAGAGATGAGATGAGATGGAGAGATAGATCCACTACATCGGGGGTATTCAACTCTTAACTTATGAGGTCCGGAGCCTGCTGGTTTTCTGTTCTACCAGATAATGAATTGCACCCACCTGGTGTCCTAGGGCTAAATCAGTCCCTGATTAGAGGGGAACAATGAACAAAAACAGTGGATCTGACTTCGAGGTCCAGAGTTGAATTTGAATTTCCCTACCACAATAAACAGTATTGTACCTGGTTTTGGCGGTGCTGTGTCTGCAGCTTGTGGAAGTTGGCCACCTCTTCTCTCTGTTTCTCCAGGTTACGTTGTTTCTCCTGCTCCAGGAGCATGTTGCCTCGGTTGCGACCCGGACGCTCACGCTCCAAAAGAGAGGCACGCTGGAGCTCAATGTGGCTGTCCTGCTGGGAGACGATGGCCTACGGAGAGGGATAGTGGACATACTTAACACCAGGAGGCAGAGGGCATATGATGAAAAACTCATCATACTGGCTGTATTTCTTCCTGCTTGAACGTGAATAGCTCAGATACACATGAAAACATGAAATGACCCTGGGAATCGATAGAACATAGCTCAGAGATGCACAAATATGAAGTAACATTCAAAATGGGTGAATCCTTCCTTTAACACCAGCAAGGAGCAGGAAACAAACTTAACACCAGTGATGGACAGGGTACAAACTTCAGACTAGGGAGTGGCAGGGGACACATTTAAAACTGAATCTAATGGTTAAGATAAGACAGGACGAACCTACAACTGTGTTTGTAGCATGTAAAGAATATATACACTGAGTATACCAAACATTTGAAACACCTTCCTAATATTTAGTTGCACCCCCCCTTTGCCCTCAGAACAGCCTCAATTCGTCGGGGCATGGACTCTACAAGGGTGTCGAAAGCATTCCACAGGGATGCTGGTCCATGTTGAGGCAAGTTGGCTGGATGTCCTTTGGGTGGTGGACCATTCATGATACACACGGGAAACTGTTGAGATGGAAAAACCTCAGCAGCGTTGCAGTTCTTGACACAAACCGGTGTGCCAGGCACCTACTACCATACTACTACCATACCCTGTTCAAAGACACTAATATTTTGTCTTGTCCATTCACCCTCTGAATGACACACATACACTATCCTTGTCTCAATTGTCTCAAGGCTTAAAAATCCTTATTTAACCCGTCTCCTCCCCTTCATCTACACTGATTGAAGTGGATTTAACAAGTGACATCAATAAGGGATCCTAGCTTTCACCTGGATTCGCCTGGTCAGTCTATGCCATGGAAAGAGCAGGTGTTCTTAATGTTTTGTCTTACCTGCAGACCGTAGAGCCTATGTGAGAGCATCAGCACGGCGTAAAAGAACTGGGGAGAGAAATAAGGTTGAGACAAGAAAAACAACTGACTTCAGATATTCAGGAGACTAAACATCAAGATATTGTATGTTCAGATTGAGAGTAATCTAGTAACACTTAACTTGGCTTCAGGGAAGGATGGATATGGGCATGGAGAACTACAGTATGATTCTGGTGCCTCATCAGCTTGTAATCACTAAACCATGAATCAGACCAACTAAAAACTAGTCCACATCTCCCTTCCTCTCCGAGGAGAAAACAAGAGCACACTTGCGAGGAGATTGGGAGTAGAGAATGGGATAGCCAGTCACTCACCGACAGTTCCAGGCTCTCCGATTGGTCGAGGTCCTGTAGCAGGGGGTCAGAGTTTGAACGTTGAGGTCGTCGCTCCACATCTGGAAAACATTATGTTGAACTGTGTTCAAAAGACTGGATTTGTGAGATATGAGGAACGATAGGACCAGATATGGACAGTGGTAGAGGAACGATAGGACCAGATATGGACATAATAGTCCATCTGTATGGGTATAATAGTCCATCTGTATGGGTATACAGTGAGGGAATAAAGCATGCTGATTTTGTACGTTTGCCCACTGACGAAGAAATGATCAGTCTATAATTTTAATGGTAGGTTTATTTGAACAGTGAGAGACAGAATAACAACAAAAAAATCCAGAAAAACGCATGTCAAAAATGTTATAAATTGATTTACATTTTATTGAGGGAAATAAGTATTTGACCCCTCTGCAAAACATGACTTAGTACTTGGTGGCAAAACCCTTGTTGGCAATCACAGAGGTCAGATGTTTCTTGTAGTTGGCCACCAGGTTTGCACACATCTCAGGAGGGATTTTGTCCCACTCCTCCTTGCAGATCTTCTCCAAGTCATTAAGGTTTGCACACTGACGTTTGGCAACTCGAACCTTCAGCTCCCTCCACAGATTTTCTATGGGATTAAGGTCTGGAGACTGGCTAGGCCACTCCAGGACCTTAATGTGCTTCTTCTTGAGCCACTCCTTTGTTGCATTGGCCGTGTGTTTTGGGTCACTGTCATGCTGGAATACCCATCCACGACCCATTTTCAATGCCCTGGCTGAGGGAAGGAGGTTCTCACCCAAGATTTGACGGTACATGGCCCCGTCCATCGTCCCTTTGATGCGGTGAAGTTGTCCTGTCCCCTTAGCAGAAAAACATCCCCAAAGCATAATGTTTCCACCTCCATGTTTGACGGTGGGGATGGTGTTCTTGGGTTATAGGCAGCATTCCTCCTCCTCCAAACACGGCGAGTTGAGTTGATGCCAAAGAGCTCCAATTTGGTCTCATCTGACCACAACACTTTCACCCAGTTGTCCTCTGAATCATTCAGATGTTCATTGGTAAACTTCAGACGGGCATGTATATGTGCTTTCTTGAGCAGGGGGACCTTGCGGGAGCTGCAGGATTTCAGTCCTTCACGGTGTAGTGTGTTACCAATTGTTTTCTTGGTAACTATGGTCCCAGCTGCCTTGAGATCATTGACAAGATCCTCCCGTGTAGTTCTGGGCTGATTCCTCACCGTTCTCATGATCATTGCAACTCCACGAGGTGAGATCTTGCATGGAGCCCCAGGCCGAGGGATATTGACAGTTCTTTTGTGTTTCTTCCATTTGCCAATAATCGCACCAACTGTTGTCACCTTCTCACCAAGCTGCTTGGCGATGGTCTTGTAGCCCATTCCAGCCTTGTGTAGGTCTACAATCTTGTCCCTGACATCCTTGGAGAGCTCTTTGGTCTTGGCCATGGTGGAGAGTTTGGAATCTGATTGATTGCTTCTGTGGACAGGTGTCTTTTATACAGGTAACAAACTGAGATTAGGAGCATTCCCTTTAAGAGTGTGCTCCTAATCTCAGCTCGTTACCTGTATAAAAGACACCTGGGAGCCAGAAATCTTTCTGATTGAGAGGGGGTCAAATACTTATTTCCCTCATTAAAATGCAAATCAATTCATAACATTTTTGACATGCGTTTTTCTAGATTTTTTTGTTGTTATTCTGTCTCTCACTGTTCAAATAAATCTACCATTAAAATTATAGACTGATCATTTCTTTGTCAGTGGACAAACGTACAAAATCAGCAGGGGATCAAATACTTTTTTCCCCTCACTGTAATAGTCCATCTGTATGGGTATTATAGTCCATCTGTATGAGCGGCAGACCGACTGAGCGGCAGACCGACTGAGCGGCAGACCGACTGAGCGGCAGACCGACTGAGCGGCAGACCGACTGAGCGGCAGACCGACTGAGCGGCAGACCGACTGAGCGGCAGACCGACTGAGCGGCAGACCGACTGAGCGGCAGACCGACTGAGCGGCAGACCGACTGAGCGGCAGACCGACTGAGCGGCAGACCGACTGAGCGGCAGACTTACTCTTGATAGACCACTGCACCACTCGGGAGGCCCAAGAAACTGCATCGCAGTGCTAGCTGTGCCACTAGAGATTCTGGGTTCGAGTTCAGGGGCTGTCGCAGCCGGCCGCGACCGGGAGACCCATGGGGCGGCACACAATCAGCCCAGCGTCGGCAGGGATGTCCTTGTCCCATCGCGCACTAGCGACTCCTGTGGTGGGACGGGCGCAGTGCACGCTGACACGGTCGCCGGGTGTACGGTGTTTCCTCCGACACATTGGTGTGGCCGGGTTAAGTGGGAATTGTGTGAAGAAGCAGTGCGGCTTGGTTGGGCTTGGTTGGGTTGTGTTTCGGAGGACACACAGCTCTTGACCTTCGCCTCTCCTGAGTCCGTACAGGAGTTGCAGCGACGAGACAAGACTGTAACTACCAATTGGATACCACGAAATTGGGGAGAAAAAGGGCTTAACTATTTAAAAAAATAAATAAAATACTTACTCTTGATGGGGGTGGGAGGGTTGCAGTCGTAACCTCCAAAGGTCTCAGCTCTCCTAATCAGCGACAGGTTCCCCAGCCGCCCAAGGCCTAGCCCCCCTAGACAAAGGCGTACCACTTCTGGCCTCAAACTGAACCTCCCTGGTCCCAGGCTGTCCTCTTGATGGGGGTTGGGATCTCTCACAGTCACACCGGACAGGAGAAGGTTCTGCAGATTCTCCACTGAGAGAAGAAGAAGAACCTAAAATATGATTATCTGACAGACAAGCTGACATTGGATTCTCATGGTGAGTCAGCATTTAGAACAGATTTACTAAAGACGATGGTGACGTGAACTATTATCAGATCAGACCTGCCAGGAGTACCGAGGTCAGTGGTATACAGAGGGGATGGGGAGCTATTACAATATTGCTTTAACCTATCAAACTATGTATCAAAACCTCTCAGATCTCCACAATTGCTTAGGTCAGTGGTTCCCAAACAGTGGGGCGCTACCCTTAAGGGAAGACCTTAGAGAGCTATTTATAACAGGTCAGAAATGTCCAGATCAACTAGCCCATGTCAGCTAACGGCTTATAGCCCATCCATTTTGTTATAATATTTCAGTCACTTAAATATCACATGAATACACATTAGACAAAATATGTAGAATTGCAAGGAAATTAGCTTAAACTGCAAAATGTTCTCTACCCCATGACAAAATGTGTAGAATTGCAGAAAATCTTAAAACCTGCACAATTCTCTCTCCACCAACAACAGGTGAGAACAGTTTGAGTAATGAACAGTGCTTGTGCCCGCAGAAATAGACATGGGGGGGGGGGGGGGGGGTTTGGGCACCCCTGGCTTAAGGCATGGTCTAGGAGTGGATTCGTGCTTCATTCCTACCCTCAGTGATGGCCCCCTTGAGCAGTGTCTCCCCCTGCTGGAGGTCTGAGGCGTCACCGCGGAGCAGCAGACAAGCGTGGGCAGCTACATCCTCCATCCCCGTTACAGCCTCCGCCATGTCAGCAAACATCTGCAGCTTCTCTGTCAGGCTCTGCACGATCTGGGTATCCTTCACATACAGACGCTCTGAAAACACACAGATTCTATGGTAAAAACTAAAAAAACACACGAGACGCTCTGAAAACACATTCCGTAAGGCCTGACAATGGGAATTGAAGGCATTTGGACAGCTGTTATTGAGGACATTTTCAAGCTCTCTGGTAGAGCTGGTAGAGTCTCTTACCTTGGAAGTCTCTGAGCCTGGCTAGCCTGGCCTCCTCCTGCTCATTGCTCAGCTGCTCCTCCATCACTGGACAACTGGGACACAAAGAGAGTCAAACACACTGGGGTTACTATAAGCCCTAAGAACTGACCCAAACGCTGATTACAAATCAGTTGAAAGTGTAGAAAGTAAAATAACTGGAGATAGCAAGGTAAGTGAGAGAGAAAAAGTATGAGATTAAACCTAATTTGAGAGAACATATTGTCCTCTCTGTCCTTGCCCTACCCCCTCCCTACCATGTCATTCCTACCTGTTGACAGCGTCTCGTATAAGGCTCATCCAGGCGTTGCAGTCCTCTCTGGAGGATGTGTGTATCTCGTACATCTCTGGCATGCTGGACGAAGCACTGATCAGGAACATAGCCTTGTCCTCATGGGCCATCTCCCTGACGATCAGCATCTGGAGGGAGATTACCGACGTCTTGTTGTCCTGAAAAAGGAGAGGAGGACGAGGAGGAGAGGAGGAGGAGGAGATGGACGAGGAGAAGGACACAGAGGATCAGAGGTTATCAACATTTTCTGGCCTTCTCTCCTTGAAGGAGGCCATACTTTAAAACTAGCACATGTTGGGATTAAAATGAGTAGCTGGACACAGATTCTCTTATATTGAGAAATTTCCCTCACCACATTAGCAAATATGAGTTTCTGGTCCTTTTCCTTTTGTAAGAGCAGCAGGACATCTGACAACAGAACAGCATGGATGTCTGAAGACATGGGATAGAAACAGACAAACACTCAAATCAACAAATACGCCATCCTCACAGATCATCACAGCATTCGTAATAGATAAGTATGACAATGACCAGGAGTTCTGACTGTGTGACTGACCAGAAGGAATTATGGGTTCTAGATATAGACTATAACAGGGCCTGATAGGTCACATGAGGTCTTGGGTGTCCAGAATGAGAATCCCTGATTACTAAAAGAAACAATTGCCAATTTTCAGAAAAACTGCAGTAAAAACCAAGCTTTTCCACCGTAAATATCATCCCCCCAAAAAACATTGCAAGATCCCAGAAGGGCCGATTAGAGAGGTCACCACCTTTGAGCCGTCCGTTTGCCACCCGACAGCTGACAGTCCCCTCGTGGAGCAGGGTTCTGAAGCCCTCAGCCAGATCCTCTCTCGTGAACACCCTGCCGTCCTTCCACCGGCCATGGGAACGAGGCTCCAACCTGCTGCCTATGTCTCTCAGCCTGGAGGCCCTCTCATAGTCATGGACCTGGGAGTCCACAGCAGAGATGGTCTCTTTGATCAGAACCAGGGCCTGGGCCAGGGCACCGTGCTCCTCAGTGTCGGCTGGTGGGAGGAGAGGAGGACACACAGAGAGAGAAGTCAGAGGACCAAAATGGAACTTGTGGAACTTCTTTAATGGAAAAATATTACAGTAAGTACACTTTCTATTCAACAGGCATAAAACATATTATCTATACCTCTATTGTCTTTAATCAAGAAAATATAAATTTGACATAAGAGCTTGTCTGACCACCACGCTTACTACTGCCAACTTAAAATCTTAGAATCTACTAAAAAAGCCACAAGATGACATTTCAACATTGCATTTCTACATTCTGTGACACATTTGAAATTGAACTGAACGAATTCATAATGATCAATAAAAATTCAGTTGATGACCCCTGGATTTTATGGGATGCCACCAAAGGTTTTATTTAAAATAATGCAACTGCATTTGCATCTTGGTTGAATAAATCACAATTAAAGTAGATATCAGAATTGGAAATGTTGTTTACTGCATTAGAGCATTCTGAACAAATTATTTTCTCAGACCAGGTAGCTATTACTCTTTCCAAAGTCAAGACAGAACTTACATTTATTGAGAAAACAGAGAACATAATTTGCCATCAATGAGTTAGACCCAACCATTACTTCCATGGTAATTGTCCTAGTCGTTTACTGGCCTTAAAACCTGTTAGGGCTAGGGGGCAGTATTTACACGGCCAGATAAAAAACGTACCCGATTTAATCTGGTTACTACTCCTACCCAGTAACTAGAATATGCATATAATTATTGGCTTTGGATAGAAAACACCCTAAAGTTTCTAAAACTGTTTGAATTGTGTCTGTGAGTATAACAGAACTCATATGGCAGGCAAAAACCTGAGAAGATTCCTTAAAGGAAGTGCCCTCTCTGACAAGATCTTGTTCTTCTTGTCTCTGTTTATTGAAGACTGAGGATCTTTGCTGTAACGTGACACTTCCTACGGCTCCCATAGGCTCTCAGAGCCCGGGAAAAAGCTGAATGATGTCATTCCAGCCCCAGGCTGAAACACATTTGCGCTTTTGGCAAGTGGCCGATAAGAGGATAATGGGCTTAGGCGCGTGCACGAGTCGATCCCGTGCTTTATTTTCTGTCGTCTATTTACCTAAACGCAGATTCCCGGTCGGAATATTATCGCTTTTTTACGAGAAAAATGGCATAAAAATTGATTTTAAACAGCGGTTGACATGCTTCGAAGTACTGTAATGGAATATTTAGAATTTTTTTGTCACGAAATGCGCCGTGCTCGTAACCCTTATTTACCATTCGGATAGTGTCTTGAACGCAAGAACAAAACGCCGCTGTTTGAACATAACTATGGATTGTTTGGGACCAAACCAACATTTGTTATTGAAGTAGAAGTCCTGGGAGCGCATTCTGACGAAGAACACCAAAGGTAATCAAACTTTTCTAATAGTAAATCGGAGTTTGGTGAAGGCTAAACTTGCTGGGTGTCTAAATAGCTAGCCCTGTGATGCCGGGCTATCTACTTAGAATATTGCAAAATGTGCTTTCACCAAAAAGCTATTTTAAAATCGGACATATCGAGTGCATAGAGGAGTTCTGTATCTATAATTCTTAAAATAATTGTTATGCTTTTTGTGAACGTTTATCGTGAGTAATTTAGTAAATTGTTAGTAAATTCGCCGGAAGTTTGCGGGGGGTATGCTAGTTCTGAACGTCACATGCTAAATGTAAAAAGCTGTTTTTTTATATAAATATGAACTTGATTGAACAAAACATGCATGTATTGTATAACATAATGTCCTAGGTGTGTCATCTGATGAAGATCATCAAAGGTTAGTGCTGCGTTTAGCTGTCTTCTGGGTTTTTGTGACATTATATGCTAGCTTGAAAAATGGGTGTCTGATTATTTCTGGCTGGGTACTCTGCTGACATAATCTAATGTTTTGCTTTCGTTGTAAAGCCTTTTTGAAATCGGACAGTGTGGTTAGATTAACGAGAGTCTTGTCTTTAAAATGCTGTAAAATAGTCATATGTTTGAGAAATTGAAGTAATAGCATTTCTAAGGTATTTGAATAACGCGCCACAGGATTCCACTGGCTGTTATGTAGGTGGGACGATTTGGTGCCACCTACCCTAGAGAGGTTTTAAGCAGTAATGATCAATTAGCTGATATAGCAACTACTGAATCTGAAACAGAGGAATTACTAACAAACCCCAAATTAATCAAAGTTTCTCTAGCTTCTATAAATAACTCTTCACCTCATTGTAAATCCACACTAAGCCAGACTTTCTAAAATAATAAAGAACTTGTCTTCTCTCAACAGAAGAAGACACCTCGCTTGGAGCCCAAATTTCTCTCAATTAACTCAAAAGGCCATTGGATAGCATGAATAAAGGCAAATGACCTGGATGGGTTAGTATTCCTCCTGAAGTCTATTAAAAATGTTGGATTAAATTAGGTCCACTATAGCTTGAAATTATGAACACAGCCATTCACAAAGGTTAATTTCGGGAGAGATGTGAATACAGCACTAATTTCGCTTTAAAAAGATCATAGGTAAATTCTGCTTTATCTGAAGTTCTAAATGAATCTAACCAATTCAGCCCTAGTGCCGCTCAAGACCCTGATGGAGGACTCCATCTCTACTTATGGAATCCCAATCGTTTCCCATTTTAAAAACTTGGGAGTAGATATATTTCCTTCCTATAAGAATATTTCGAAAATAAATACACAATGCAGAGACAGAGGACGAGAGGTCAATTACCCATGATTTTGGAAAAATATGGAAAAACAGAGGATTCACGACATCACTGGGAACTCCTGTGAAGAATGGACCAGAGGTGATGGCTCTACTGAATGCTCTCCAGTTACCTGGACAAGTTGCAATTTTGAAAATGAAAGCACATGGAAAAATCTTTACAGGCTAGAGTAAAGGTAATGATCTGCCTGACAGAGCAGCCAAGACGGCTGCCAAGAGAACACCTCTGTCACCTAAACTGATTAGGAGACACACCTTGGATACACTTCTACACATTAGAGATATGCAAAGCAGTGCACCAAAAGATGAAGTGTGGGAATGGATGGATGCAGGATGCAAACTCAACCAAGAAGGTGTGTGGAAATACAACCTGAGATGTGTAGCTCCAAATGCACTCTTACCCTACTTGGCAACACAGATCCACTCTTTGGGACACATTGGTGTGGACAAGATAGTTTATTGTTTTGTGGGCAAATGGTGGAATCCTGGTGTGCTGAAAGAGGCTGAGGTTGTTGTGGCGAATTACAACATTTGTATGGAAAACAACACCAAGGGACGAGTGAAAGTACAGACACGATAAGCGCCTGCCTCACCAGGACCTTTCAGACATCTACAGCTTGATTACATCACGCTGCCCAAATGTAAAGGACATGAAGATGTGCTGGTCGCTGTTGATCGTTTCTCACGATGGGTTGAAGCCTACCCTACTAAGAAAGGAACTGCACAACACACAGCTAAAATTCTGATTCGAGAAATCATTCCCAGATGGGGATTTCCGGAACAATTAGATTCTGACCAAGGCACTCATTACACAGGAAAGGTGTGTAAGGCCGTAGCTCGTCTTCCGAACGTAAGGGCAGTATAGTTGCCAGTCTATCATCCTTAATCGAGTGGACAGGTAGAACGCACAAATCGAGTTTTGAAAGTGAGACTGTCAAAGACGCATCAAGAAGGGAGAGCATGGCCAGATGCATTGCCTACGGTATTATGCAGTATACGGGCAACACATAACAAAACCACATGGTCGAGTCCGTTCGAGGTCGTCACAGGTCAACCCATGTCACAAAGCAGACGTTCACTTTATGAGTGACACAATGCTTAACTATTGCATACAACTCTCTAAAACAGTAGGGGAAGTAAAAGAGGTGTGGGGAATAACTACCAAGGGGGGACATGACGTAGTACCAGGACAGTGGGTGATGGTAAACAAATATGTAATAGAGACATTAGGGCCAAAATGGGAAGGTCCTCTATCAAGTTTTGCTCATAACAAGGTCAGCAGTAAAAGTCCAGGGAAAATCACAATGGATACATGTCACTCATTGCAAGGTTGTCCATTTTGATGACAAAGTGGAGCATGGAGAATAATGAACTGATTGATTAGCAATCTCGAGTGAAGAAGCATAGTAAGACGATCAGAACCTGATAAGCTTCTATGTTGTACATCGCAGTTGTCATATTAGGGATATCTAGGTGAAATGTCCAACGGTTTCCTGAAAATTGGGACATGCTTACTTAGGGGAAATCTATGTGAAATATCAATTTCTCTTGAAACCAGGACTGTCTGAACATAATTTCTAATGTGGGACTGATACCAGTGTGGAATAAAAGGACTTGGTGAATGATTACCTTGCCAATGGGATGATTGAATATTATTGTCTTGTAGACAATATTTTTGTTTGTGTGAGTTTCCTCCTAATACAGGATGTGGTAGGAATTGTAAGGTACATCATCCTTACACCTGTTAATACTTGTTTTCTATAACTTTTTTGGAAATCAATTTCTTATTGTAACAGCAAGAACAATATGCCCTTTGTGTTTTATAGAAATGCAAGGTGTTTAATGTGAATGATTTTATGCTTACTGCTAATGTTTTTTTTATAGTGTCCATTTTTTCATGTTTTTTATTGTTTTCTAAAAATACATTTTAAGTATATTTATTTTTTAAATGATCTAGGGGGGAGTATAAGAATATTTTGAAGATAAATACACAACGCAGAGATCGAGGACAAGAGGTCAATACAGTACTAAAGGTTAAGAGGACTAAAAGTCAACAGAGTACTAACAATCAATGGAAATAGTGTTTTTTCTGTAATAGGGGATTAATGAGCAATGGTTCAGAGACATGGGAGGAATTTGTCTAGGCATCAAGCCTGAAATAGGATACTTGTTATTTGGCCATTGTCCCAGTTTTATTGCAAGGAATTCTAAATTGTCAACCACAGGCTAGGGCTGGGTTATAAAGTACATACTGTCTCTTTGTTCTGTGGAGAGAACCACAGGAGAGAATCACTGAGGACAGGGAAGGAATGATCATCTACCTCTCAGCATAACATCCATAATTTATCCTCTTTGAATAAACCTATTTTCCTCCCCCTGATTTGCTTTGGGGTCTATGTTACTAAATTATAACATCAACTGCTAACATTCCTTAGATTTAACCAGAAACTTTAACAGAATGCTCAAATCAATTCAATCCGACCTCATCAGATGTAATATCTCAGTTGCTTGATTGGCAGAATATCTATTGTCAAAATGAATATATTGCAACGGCTGAATTTCTGTAGTTCAATGCCTCCCATGTCTCCTCCTTCTGGCTATGGGATAAAGTTAATTGTGCGGTTTCAAAATGAACGTGGCAAGGTAAATGATCTCGGATCAAACTAACAAACTTACAAAGGGGGAAAGACGTAAGAGGACTATCCTTACCAAACTTTAAATTGTATTTCCAAGCACTAGCACTTCGCCCCATCCTAAATTGGTTTAGATATGATTCATCTGCCCCTGGCTGAGTATAGAGTGAAATATGGCGTCTCCTATTGCCCTGGAAGAGGTGGTCCCCACTGATATATGCCTTAATGTAATATGGCGTCTCCTATTGACCAGGAAGAGGTGGTCTTCACTGATATATCTCTCAAACAATGTAAACTACACTTTGGTCCTATTACTGCTCACACAATTTTTATTTGGCGCAACATTTCAAAACTGTGTAACTGGGAATCAAAACGGCATAACCATACTCCAATATTACACAATAATGCCTTGCCATGTGGAGGGACACCTTTTGCATCCCCACAATGATCTAAATGTGGAATCTGTACCCTTGCCGATATCATGGACAGTAATGATTTGAGAACATCCCAAGATTTGAAAGATGCCTGGTAATGTGTATGTAAGTCCTTTTTTATATATTTACAATTTAGGTCAGCTATGCCGGGTATGGAGTCCCTTGGGAAACCCAACTACCGAACCATCCAATGATGGGATTTAAAAGTACATTATCTGGGCTCCCGAAAACACTTCTGGAAAGCTCATATTCTGAGCAAGCCATTCAAAAAGTACGGTCAACAGATCTAATTTAATCTGAACAACCCTTTAACTGGAACAGAATATGGAAAAATATCACCTTGGCATCCCGTAATCCGAACCATCAATTTATACAGTTTAAGTTTGTTCACAGACTGTATTTAACACCAAGGAGAAGTTTTACAATGAAATTGTTCCCAACTCCCAACTGTTCACTGTGTTCCCTAAATCAGGCAGGCACATTCCTTTATATGAAGTGGGAGTGCCCTGCGGTTAAATACTTCTGGGGCAAAGTAAAAAATAATCATATCGAAATGCATTAATATAAATATTCAATGCTCGGCACCTATTATGTTACTTAATGATGATAGCCTCTTTAATCTCTCAATCAATCAGAGACGATTATTGCTGGCAGGCAGTACTGCCACAAAAAAAGAGAGGTTGGATGAAGACATGCTGGCTGGGTGGGGGAATGGGATGGGAGGTTGGATAGATGGAGACATGCTGGCTGGGTGGGGGAATGGGATGGGAGGTTGGATAGATGGAGACATGCTGGCTGGGTGGGGGAATGGGATGGGAGGTTAGATAGATGGAGACATGCTGGCTGGGTGGGGGAATGGGAGGTTGGATGGATGGAGACATATTGGCTGGGTGGGGGAATGGGATGGGAGGTTGGATAGATGGAGACATGCTGGCTGGGTGGGGGAATGGGAGGTTGGATGGATGGAGACATGTTGGCTGGGTGGGGGAATGGGATGGGAGGTTGGATAGATGGAGACATGCTGGCTGGGTGGGGGAATGGGATGGGAGGTTAGATAGATGGAGACATGTTGGCTGGGTGGGGGGATGGGAGGTTGGATGGATGGAGACATGTTGGCTGGGTGGGGGAATGGGATGGGAGGTTGGATAGATGGAGACATGCTGGCTGGGTGGGGGAATGGGATGGGAGGTTAGATAGATGGAGACATGCTGGCTGGGTGGGGGAATGGGATGGGAGGTTAGATAGATGGAGACATGCTGGCTGGGTGGGGGAATGGGATGGGAGGTTGGATGGATGGAAACATGTTGGCTGGGTGGGGGGATGGGAGGTTGGATGGATGGAAACATGTTGGCTGGGTGGGGGAATGGGATGGGAAGTTATATGGAGACATGTTGGCTGGGTGGTGGAATGGGATGGGAGGTTGTATGGAGACATGTTGGCTCCATCCCCCAACAAAAAACAAGAAAACAAATAAAAACTATTACACTAAGGTACTTCATTGTTACCCAGAAATTATTTGATATTGATATCTTTAAATGCAATGTATCCACTTGGCTGGAATTGTATTTTTAAACTGTCAAATAAATCCAATCAATCTAGTCACACTGCAGACTCTGGGTCAAATGCCAAACAGATTCTAACTACCTGGCATGCCAGTCAAGTTAATCAAGTGCACCTAGTTACCTTCAGTGATACAGTCTAACTGTATGATTTCAGTAGTACAATGCTTGTTGAGTCAGTTACCTTCAGTGTTCAGTAGAATGCGTTCCACCAGGACGGGGTACTTTGTGATCCGCTGAGTCACCAACAGGATGCATTCTGGTACTCCTAACCTCCGAACGACGGACAACCGACCGATTTTCATGATCAAGTTCTGGAACTTTCTGTTGTTCTGTAGCTGTTCCTTGTAGAGACTGACAGCGTCAGTGTGGTGACTACAGAACACGCCGTAACTCTCCTTCATCCTCTCCCCCATCTCACCTGAAAACTACAAAACAGCAATCATCAGCTAAACAACATTCTGATGAGGTAAACAACATGGTTATCAGGAATGACAAAGGGAAAGTATAGAGAGTCATGATTTCCTTAGAATGTTTTCTCAAAGGAACCATTCATGCTGGTGAGGACAGTGCCACACCACAACCCTGTCATAACACAGTCCTTCTGAGGGGTTAGCTAGCTCAACACACACACACACACACACACACACCTCCACACACACACACGCTACCTGGTTGATGAGTATATCTCCCAGCTGTGTGACAGTGTGGTGATTGTGTCTGTCCCGGCCGTCCCTGAGACACCACAGGAAGTGTTGGTGGATGTGCAGCAGGCTGTCGATCTGATGTAAAAATAAAGGAACGATTACACACATCTATTGGTTTTAAGCAGGAGATAAAATATATGTGATTAAAGGAAACAGAGACTACACACTGAACTATACTCCCGTGTGGTTTATTGAAACTACTTTTCAACTCCTTAGGAGTCAGAAATGGAGATACCTGAGGGAACATCCTCTCAAGCCTAGTATCCTCCATATGTAGGCTGTGTCTCAGCTCATACTGGTAAACACTCAGCAACAGCTTCAGGGTCCGCACATGATGCACCTCAGTCTGGATCAACTCTGAGGGGGCAGTATATTTACATTATCACTACTGTTATACAGTTGAAGTCAGAAGTTTACATAGACCTTAGCCAAATACATATAAACTCAGTTTTTCACAATTCCTGACATTTAATTGTGGTAAAAATTCCCTGTCTTAGGTCAGTTAGGATCACCAGTTTATTTTAAGAATGTGAAATGTCAGAATAACAGTTGAGAGAATGATTTATTTGAGCTTATTTCTTTCATCACATTCCCAGTGGGTCAGACGTTTACATACACTCAATTAGTATTTGGTAGCATTGCCTTTAAATTGTTTAACTTGGGTCAAACGTTTTGGGTAGCCTTCCACAAGCTTCCCACAATAAGTTGGGTGAATTTTGGACCATTCCTCCTGACAGAGCTGGTGTAACTGAGTCAGGTTTGTAGGCCTCCTTGCTCGCGCACGCTTTTTCAGTTCTGCCCACAAATTTTCTATGGGATTGAGGTCAGGGCTTTGTGATGGCCACTCCAATACCTTGACTTTGATGTCCTTAAGCCATTTTGCCACAACTTTTGAAGTATGCTTGCGGCCAAGCTTTAACTTCCTGACTGATGTCTTGAGATGTCGCTTTAATATATCCACATAATTTTCCTTCCTTTTGTGAAGTGCACCAGTCCCTCCTGCAGCAAATCACCCCCACAACATGATGCTGCCACTCCCGTGATTCACGGTTGGGATGGTGTTCTTCGGCTTGCAAGCCTCCCCCTTTTCCTCCAAACATAACGATGGTCATTATGGCCAAACAGTTCTATATTTATTTCATCAGACCAGAGGACATTTCTCCAAAAAGTACAATCTTTGTCCCCATGTGCAGTTGCAAACCGTAGTCTGCCATTTTTGTTGGCGGTTTTGGTAGCATTGACTTCTTCCTTGCTGAGTAGCCTTTCAGGTTATGTCGATATAGGACTCGTTTTACTGTGGATATAGATACTTTTGTACCGGTTTCCTCCAGCATCTTCACAAGGTCCTTTGCTGTTGTTCTGGGATTGATTTGCACTTTTCACACCAAAGTACGTTCATCTCTAGGAGACAGAACACGTCTCCTTCCTGTGTGGTATGACAGCTGCGTGGTCCCATGGTGTTTATACTTGCGTACTATTGTTTGTACAGATGAACGTGGTACCTTCAGGCGTTTGGAAATTGCTCCCAAGGATGAACAAGACTTGTGGAGGTCTACAATTATTTTTCTGAGGTCTTGGTTGATTTACTTTTATTTTCCCATGATGTCAAGCAAAGAAGCACTGAGTTTGAAGGTAGGCCTTGAAATACATCCACAGGGACACCTCCAATTGACTCAAATGATGTCAATTAGCCTATCAGAAGCTTCTAAAGCCATGACATAATTTTCTGGAATTTTCCAAGCTGTTTAAAGGCACAGTCAACTTAGTGTATGTAAACATCAAAGCTGTGATGCATCTTGGGACTGACTGACTGACTGATCTAGAAATATTATTGAGTAGTTACCTGTGATGCAAGATGATTTGTAGATCAGTCAGTCTCAACTCGTCTTTTAAGTTGGCTACAATGTCGAAGGCGCCCATTATCAGCGTAATTGTAGTAGTCATTATCCTCAGTATCATCACCCTCCACACAGGCCTTTTGCAGATAACATCATCCACCCTGCTATCCAGCACCAGTACTGTATGTTCTTACTATTGAGCTATGTTCTTACCGTAGATGACATCTTGCCTCTTTACAGCGTCTTGGTGGAGGCTGTTTATGTACTGCTGGTCCACAGCAACACTCCAGGACTCTCCCTCCAAGTCCTGAGCATCAGCCTCCAGCTCCGCTCGCAGGGCAGAGTAGTGGCCATCTATACACACCCAATAACACACACAGCCTTAATAACACTTGGTCATCTGTTGGGCATCAACAATGAAATGGGCGACGGCCATATTGGAATGAAGGTGGTTTGGTGAACCACAACCACTTGATTTGAGACCTGGAGACTTGCATTATCTCTCCAAAGTAATGCCTAAGCTCTAGCTCAGATTCCCCTATTATTACAGCAAGCAACCAGCTGACGTACCTTCTAAGTTGATGGTGTCTGTGGAGGACGTGGAGAGGGACACCGAGTCCTCAGGAGGAGGAGCGGGCCGGGGAGAGAGTCCTCTGACAGCATCCAGGTCATCCATGTGTTATCTGGAGGTTAAAGGTCGTGATGGGACTAAGGTGTTAGCAGTGGAGTTCATGGGTGGCGGAAACACAGAAAGAAAAAGAAAGAAAAAGAAAAAAAGAAAAAAGAGAAAGACAGACAGAAAGAGAAAATACAGAAAGAGAGCGAAAGAAAAGAAAAGAAAGACAGATTATTTAAATGCTAACTTGTAAAGCTATTGAGTAGAAACATGGCCAGGTCACAATTCCACTGTCTTGGCAGTCTGGTTTCATGTAAAGACACAGTTTCATTTTTTGTGGCCTGCTGTAAATGACATGTTTAGACATATGTACATTAACAGAATATTCAGAAAGGGCAGTTCATCAGGATACAGAGAGATCAACTCACCTTGGTCGTGTGAAACTTGTTTCTACTGTTGATTTGTTGGAACGATCAAAAGCCTGTTTAAAAAAAAAACCCTGACAGGAAGAGAGGATCAGATGGTGTTGAATCCTGACAGACGGTTTTATGTCACAGAACAGAAAGAAAGGCAGTGGCTTGAAAAGTAAAAAGGTAAATAAGAAAAAACTGGTTTGACAGACTGACAGCACGAGAGGCTTACAGACGAGACACATGACAGGAGAGAGAGAGAGACATGACAGGAGAGAGAGAGACATGACAGGAGAGAGAAAGAAAGAGAGAGAGCATTCGCACAAGACATAGCAGGACATAGGAAAACTACTTCTACTAACTTTGGGTATTGTGCACTGTCCCTGTCAACTAAATTACATGAAATGAAATAAACTTAATGAAGCCTTCATAAACACTTTTTAAGGCTTAAATATGTTTCATAAACAAATGCCATTCATAAAATAAGTGGAGAAAGTGTTATGTCACATGTTAAATGACATTAGAAAGATCCTATTGAGTTGCTTTGTTTTGTGTGTTTTCCCCCAAAAACTGAAATATCAGCTGTGAATTAAGATGTAAAGAAATTTGCAGAAAGAACTGGCTGTCAGCTATGACATGACACCTTGACTTTGAACACATCTATTTTTGGTTATTGAACAACAGTAGATGAAGTGGATGAACATCCAGTAACAGAATGACATCATGGGTCCATGATCTGTACTACACAAAGATGCATAATGATGGATATTAATATTATTCTCTTCATGGTGATGTTTCCTGAATAGTTACACAAAAAGGTAGAAATATGCAATATCCTTTTTTTTTGTGCATATTTGGGTATTATTCTACACACTGGCTATTTTTCTAATGAACTCGGCCCCCAAACAAGACCACATTTAGTTGGTCAGGACCAGACCAGACCAATCATAGACGTCTACGTTTCACAAGATAGGACATCACAGCACAGTACAGTTCAGTCGAGTTCAGTCGACTACAGTAAATTAGATATGTTCAGTATAGTATACTGTACTTTACTCTAGTGTGCTCTACAGTACTCTAGAGAAAAGTAACCCACTTGCTGAGTGTGTGTGTGTGTGTGTGTGTGTGTGTGTGTGTGTGTGTGTGTGTGTGTGTGTGTGTGTGTAATACACAGCTGGGTAATAAAAGACAGAGTCCCTATAACCTCTGTCTCACCTGTTAAGTACCCAGACAGACACAGATACGTCCTGCAGTACAGCACATCAAGAGACAATTAGCCTTGTAAATAGCAGATTGATTACCGCTGTGCTATCTGTGCAGCGAACCATTAACGTAAAACAACACTGCTCTGCCAGACAGATCACTAAGGCTGCGGGGCTAAGAAACAACACTGCTCTGCCAGACAGGTCACTAAGGCTGCGAGGCCAAGACACAACACCGTGCTCTGCCAGACAGATCACTAAGGCTGCAAGGCCAAGACACAACACCGTGCTCTGCCAGACAGATCACTAAGGCTGCGGGGCTAAGAAACAACACTGTGCTCTGCCAGACAGATCACTAAGGCTGCGAGGCCAAGACACAACACTGTGCTCTGCCAGACCTGTATTTTATGCTCCACACCTTCTCCCAGTCCTCTCCTCCCTGTTCCTCCCCTCCTCCCCTGTCCTCCCAGGCCCTATTCCCTATACGTAGTGCACAGGGTAGGAGGGGAGGACTGGGAGAAGGTGTGGAGCATGAAATACAGGTTAGCCCCATTTGTGTTAGTCAGAACAAGAACTAGACGAGCAAGTCAGCCAAGTATCCCAGCGGTGTGCGGCAGCTCATGTTTTTTATTCTACTAAGTCAGTCCCCACCACTATATTTTATTATCAACCTGTCATGCCAGAGCCTGCAGTGAAGTAGTGGAGAAACAAGTGGATAAACACTGATCACTGTTCGCAGTGACTAATGTGCCCTGCATTCTTCTTTTTGTTAATTTAACCTTTACTGAGTCATGCTGACACCAAGGCCTTTTTGTTCATTTAACCTTTACTTAAAGCAGGGACTCATGCTGACACCAAGGCCTTTTTTTGTACAGACTAGCCCTGCACGAACATCAATACAACATCAATTACACTAAACATGAAAACAAAACACAAATCGCATGAAACATTCTTCAGTAAAATGTCCTCTAACGTTCACCTTTAAGGAGTTTTGGAGATCATTTTACATGAGAAGCGCAAAACAACTAAAAGCGCCGAACAGAGCCCACTTTCACCCGGACAACTTCCAGATACGGTAGGGAGGGAACTTCCTGCTGCCGAACAGAGCCCACTTTCACCCGGGCAACTTCCAGATACGGTAGGGAGGGAACTTCCTGCTGCCGAACAGAGCCCACTTTCACCCGGGCAACTTCCAGATACGGTAGGGAGGGAACTTCCTGCTGCGGACCAGAGCCCACTTTCACCCGGGCAACTTCCAGATACGGTAGGGAGGGAACTTCCTGCTGCCGAACAGAGTCCACTTTCACCCGGGCAACTTCCAGATACGGTAGGGAGGGAACTTCCTGCTGCCGAACAGAGCCCACTTTCACCCGGGCAACTTCCAGATACGGTAGGGAGGGAACTTCCTGCTGCCGAACAGAGTCCACTTTCACCCGGGCAACTTCCAGATACGGTAGGGAGGGAACTTCCTGCTGCGGACCAGAGCCCACTTTCACCCGGGCAACTTCCAGATACGGTAGGGAGGGAACTTCCTGCTGCGGACCAGAGCCCACTTTCACCCGGGCAACTTCCAGATACGGTAGGGAGGGAACTTCCTGCTGCCGAACAGTGCCCACTTTCAGAGATTAATTACAGTGACATTCTGCACCCGAGGCGGACAAAGATGACTCCGGAATGCATAAGGCTGTACTATTAGAATACACTGATTAGATTGACCTAACTAGGTGATCTCTACGGTTAGCCGTCCCTGACTCCGGGTCTGATGGTTAACAATGAAGAAAGGTAGGGCAGAAGTTCATGCAAGACGAGCGTAACGCATCAATCTACGAGACTTCTGACAGGGCTAGCCTACTTTCTGATACAACACGCAATGATGTATACTGAACCTATCGCCCGTAATAAAGCGCTATGATGAACTGCATCCAATGGCTTCAATACGGTGCCAGCTGCATTCATATAGATGACATCACCGTAGTCTAAATAGCCGGTGTGAATGTCGACTGAAGGATTTGTTTTCTGCTAGTTAATGAAAGACAGGAGCTGTTCCTATTGAAGAAGACTACTTTAAGTTCTTCATTTCATCAACGTGTTTTTTGAAAGATGGCTTTTCATCAGTCCAGATATTTATAAAGTGGAACACGGTCAACGTGGACACCATCCAAAGTACGTATGCATAAATCATCAGATACATTTTTACTTGATTTGAAAAACAACATATACTTGCTTTTTACCTGCATTAAGTACCAATTTCAGTTCAACAAATGCTTTCTGCAGGGCAATAAAGGCAGATTGAAGCTCTGATAGAGCCTGGTCAGCTGGGGGGCAATAACATGCAGCACAGTGTCATGTGCACACAGGTGAAAGTTGTGTTTGTTTTTTTACAGATAGACCAATATTGTTAATGTAAATAGTGAAAAGAACCGGGCCAACAATCAATACCTGTGGGACACCCTTCGTTATGTCCAGAAAGGCTGATTTAACACCATCAGCAAATACACAATGTGTTGGCCTGGTCCAGAAGAACTGACGAAAGCCTCTAAAAGCATTTTTCCACAAATGGTAAGTTAACATTCACACAAAATAAAATAGTGCGTAAACAGCGTTTGTGTGTTTACCCTCACCTACAATACTGACTGCCTTTGATAAATAACAGTCAGCACACTGCAATTAGTTAGTAAATGTTGAAAATGCTCCCTTCATGCCCACATGGCAGGGGCCTTGACACACTGTTTACTGATTACAGGAGCAAGCTACAGTATCTCTCCTTCTCCCTTCTCTTTCTTTCTATTGTTCTCTCTCTCACACTGTCTCCATCTCTCTGTCTTCATCTCTCTCTCTTCACTGTCTCCATCTCTCACTGTCTCCATCTCTCGATCTCACTGTCTCCATCTCTCTCTCACTGTCTCCATCTCTCTCTCATTGTCTCCATCTCTCTCTCTGTCGCCATCTCACACTGTCTCCCTCTCTCTCTCTCTCTCTCTCTCATTGTCTCCATCTCTCCCAATCTCTCTCTCTCACTGTCTCCATCTCTCTCGCTCTCAATCTCTCTCTCTCACTGTCTCCATCTCTCTCGCTCTCAATCTCGCTCTCTCACTGTCTCCATCTCTCTCTCTCTCTCTCTCTCACTGTCTCCATCTCTCAATCTCTCTCTGTCTCCATCTCTCTCTCTCGCCATCTCTCTCTCTCTCACACTGTCTCCATCTCTCTCTCACACACTGTCTCCATCTCTCTCTCACACACTGTCTCCATCTCTCTCGATCTCTCACTGTCTCCATCACTCTCGCTCTCTCACTGTCTCCATCTCTCACCGTCTCCATCTCGCTCTCTCTCTCACTGTCTCCATCTCTCACTGTCTCCATCTCACAATCTCACTGTCTCTCTCTAGCACTCAATTCAATTCCAATTCAAAGGGCTTTATTGGCATGGGAAACATATGTTTACATTGCCAAAGCAAACGGAATAGACAATAAACAA
This sequence comes from Salmo trutta, assembly GCF_901001165.1. Classification (NCBI taxonomy): domain Eukaryota; kingdom Metazoa; phylum Chordata; class Actinopteri; order Salmoniformes; family Salmonidae; genus Salmo; species Salmo trutta. Next base: position 43,991,405 of record NC_042977.1, read on the forward strand.
AAGGGAAATAAACAAGGAAAATAAACAATCAGTAAACATTACACTCACAAAAGTTTTTAAAGAATATAGACATTTCAAATGTTATTGGTTATGTACAGTGTTGTAACAATGTGCAACTAGTTGAAGTATGAAATGGGAAACAAATAAACAATGTTGTTTGTGTTCCACTGGTTGTCCCGTTCTCATGGCAACGGGCCATAAATGCTGCTGTGACGCCACACTGCTGTATTTCACCAAACCGATACGGAAGTTAATCAATGCTTGATTTGTTTTCAAATTCTTTGTGGATCTGTGTAATCTGTGGGAAACATGTCTCTCTAATGTGGTCATACATTTGGCAGGAGGTAAGGAAGTGCAGCTCAGTTTCCACCTCATTTTGTGGGCAGTTTACACATAGCCTGTCTTCTCTTGAGAGCCAGGTCTGCCTATGACGGCCTCCCTCAATAGCAAGGCTATGCTCACTAAGTCTGTACATCAGTGGCGGTCGGTGCCATTTAAAATGAGAGGACGATTTCTATTACAGCATATTGGATGACTGTCATTCATATTCCATTCAACCAGCTCAATGTAACATCGAGATGTTTAGGCTATGACATGATACTCAAATTTTCCCTGTGCCCATTATGAGGTTGCTACAACCTAGCCTACAGTATGAATGAAAGTTTACAGCGCAGGTGCACAGGTTGAGATAATTGTTTTGCAATAAAGTTGACAGACAGTGACACATTCAGTACCGCCTTGCACAAACTCGCCTTCATCTAGCTGATGTAGGGTGTAATCATTAGTCCAACAGTTGCAAACGAGAGTTTCTATTGTAAAAATTCAGTTCTAGAATTTAGTTCCATTTGCTTCCGTATAAGAAACGTTTTTCAATAGAATCGGCGGAATGAATACACCCCTGGTCACACGAAAACACAGTTCACTTTCATAGCAGCCACATACAAACAGCATGATCACGTTGATGGTTGGAAAATTCCTTCTCACATCTACGCAACCTCCTCCTCTCACCTTTTCCCTTCGTTTGTGGACTTCAGTGCACAACACATCAGCTGTCTGTGACCAGGCAAAAATAGCTTTCCAAGCCAAAGCTTCATATCATAATACTACACACATCGTTGTCACCATATTAGCTAACAACAAGTCAACATAGCTACTAGAACGCGTTAGTAAACCCGCTACAATCATGCAGTACAGCGTACAGTCAGCAAGCAGTTTATCAGTTACACCGGCAGGTCCCGGTGACAATAAATTAATAAAACCAAAAGGTTACCTTGACTTGTAAGAGTTCCAGTGTTGGATAACCAAAGCCAACTAGTTAACATAGCATTCCTCTCTGTTTGAGTAGGCTAAACTAGAAAGCTGCATTAGCAAGCTAAGTGAAAAGAAATCTGAAATCTGTCTCGCTTCAAACCTGTTCAATTATGGTCTTTCCCTCTCTTAGAGTCAACTACTCACCACATGTTATACACTGCAGGGCTAGCTAGCTGTAGCGTATGCTTTCAGTACTAGATTTATTCTCTGATCCTTCGATTGGGTGGACAAGATGTCAGTTCATGCTGCAAGAGCTCTGCTATGCGGAAGACACACAGCTGTACATTTCAATGAAACATGATGAAGCCTCAAAATTGCCCTCGCTGGAAGCCTGTGTTTCAGACATTAGAAAGTTTGCAGCCATCCACTTCCTTCTTTTAAACTCAAGACAAAACAGAGATGCTTGTTCTAGGTCCCAAGAAACAAAGAGATCTTCTGTTGAATCTGACAATTAATCTTTATTTTTGTACAGTCGTCTCAAATAAAACTGTGAAGGACCCTGGCGTTACTCTGGACCCTGGATCTCTCTTTGACGAACATATCAAGATTGTTTCAAGGACAGCTTTTTTCCATCTGCGTAACATTGCAAAGACCAGAAATTTTCTGTCCAAAATTGATGCAGAAAAATGTATCCATGCTTTTGTTATTTCTAGGTTATACTACTGCAATGCTCTACTTTCCGGCTACCCAGATAAAGCACTAAATAAACTTCAGTTAGTGTTAAATACGGCTGCTAGAATCCTGACTAGAACCAAACAATTTGATCATATTACTCCAGTGCTAGCCTCTCTACACTGGCTTCCTGTTAAGGCAAGGGCTGATTTCAAGGTTTTACTGCTAACCTACAAAGCATTACATGGGCTTGCTCCTAGCTATCTTTTCGATTTGGTCCTGCTGTACATATCTTCACGTAGGCTACGGTCACAAGACGCAGGCCTCCTAATTGTCCCTAGAATGTCTAAGCAAACAGCTGGAGGCAGGGCTTTCTCCTATAGAGCTCAATTTTTGTGGAATGGTCTGCCTATCCATGTGAGAGACACAGACTCGGTCTCAACCTTTAAGTCTTTATTGAAGACTCATCTCTTCAGTAGGTCCTATGATTGAGTGTAGTCTGGCCCAGGAGTGTGAAGGTGAACAGAAAGGCACTGGAGCAACGAACCGCCCTTGCTGTCTCTGCCTTGCCGGTTCCCCTCTCTCCACTGGGATTCTCTGCCTCTAACACTATTACAGAGGCCAGATCACTGGCTTACTGGTGCTCTTCCATGCAGTCCCTAGGAGGGGTGCGTCACTGACGTGGTCTTCCTGTCTGGGTTGGCGCCACCCCCTTGGGTTGTGCCGTGGCAGAGATCTTTGTGGGCTATACTCGGCCTTGTCTCAGGATGGTATGTTGGTGTTTGAAGATATCCCTCTAGTGGTGTGGGGGCTGTGCTTTGGCAAAGTGGGTGGGGTTATATCCTGCCTGTTTGGCCCTGTCCGGGGGTATCATCGGATGGGGCCACAGTGTCTCCTGACCCCTCCTGTCTCAGCCTACAGTATTTATGCTGCAGTAGTTTATGTGTCAGGGGGCCAGGGTCAGTCTGTTATATCTGGAGTATTTCTCCTGTCTTATCCGGTGTCCTGTGTAAATTTAAGTATGCTCTCTCTAATTCTCTCTTTCTTTCTCTCTCTCTCTCGGAGGACCTGAGACCTAGGACCATGCCTCAGGACTACCTGGCATGATGACTCCTTGTTGTCCCCAGTCCACCTGGCCGTGCTGCTGCTCCAGTTTCAACTGTTCTGCCTGCGGCTATGGAACCCTGACCTGTTCACTGTGATTACTATTATTTGACCATGCTGGTCATTTATGAACATTGAACATCTTGGCCATGTTCTGTTATAATCACCACCCGGCACAGCCAGAAGAGGACTGGCCACCCCTCATAGCCTGGTTCCTCTCTAGGTTTCTTCCTAGGTTTTGGCCTTTCTAGGGAGTTTTTCCTAGCCACCGTGCTTCTACACCTGCATTGCTTGCTGTTTGGGGTTTTAGGCTGGGTTTCTGTACAGCACTTTGATATATCAGCTGATGTAAGAAGGGCTATATATAAATACATTTGATTTGATAGGCTGGAGGACGTCCTCCGGAAGTTGTCAGAATTACTGTGTAAGTCTATGGAAGGGGGTGAGAACCATGAGCCTCCTAGGTTTTGTATTGAAGTCAATGTACTCAGAGGAGGACAGAAGTTAGCTGTCCTCCAGCTACACCATGGTGCTACCCTAGAGTGTTGTTGAGGCTACTGTAGACCTTCGTTGCAGTGTGTTTTAATCAATTATTTGGTGACGTGAATATATAGTTTATATATATATATATTTTTTTTTTTATCTAAAAAGTTTAACATTTGTAATGTTCACAGTTACATTTTTCTGAAATGAACTGAGGATGGTCCTCCCCTTCCTCCTCTGAGGAGTCTCCAATGCTGTACATAGTCAAGGATTTTGTTCATTTGGGTTCAGTCACAGTGGTCAGGTATTCTGCCACTGTATACTCTCTGTTTAGGTCCAGATAGAGCAAATTGGAATGCTATCTTTTTCTTTCTCATCATTTGTTTGGGTCTCATATGTGTTTCTATCCTGGGCCTCTGTGGGGTTTGTTTGTGAACAGAGCCCCAGAACCAGCTGGCTGAGGGGACACTTCAGTAGGTTCACATCTCTGTAGGTGAGGGCTTTGTGGTGGAATGTGTTGGCATTTAACAGCTCTTTCTGGATGTTGATAACTAGTGGCTATAGTCCTCATTCTGGTCTGCATTGTTTGGGGTTTTGCATTGTACACAAAGTATATTTCTGCATGTCTCTCTCTCTTTGTATTATTTATTTTATTTAACCTTTATTTAACTAGGCAAGTCAGTTAAGAACAAACTCTTATTTACAATGACGGCCTACCCCCGGCCAAACCCTCCCATAACCCTGGATGACGCTGGGCCAATTGTGTGCCACCCCTATGGGACTCCCGATCACGGCCGGTTGTGATACAGCCCGGGATTGAACCAGGGTCTGTAGTGACGCCTCTAGAACAAGAGATGCTGTGCCTTCGATCGCTGCGCCACTCTCCCCTGGCCTCTCCCTCTCCCTTGGCCCTCTCCCCTGGCCTCTCCCTCTCCCTTGGCCCTCTCCCTCTCCCTTGGCCCTCTCCCTCTCCCTTGGCCCTCTCCCTTGGCCCTCTCCCTCTCCCTTGGCCCTCTCCCTCTCCCTTGGCCCTCTCCCTCTCCCTTGGCCCTCTCCCTCTCCCTTGGCCCTCTCCCTCGGCCTCTCCCTCTCCCTTGGCCCTCTCCCTTGGCCCTCTCCCTCTCCCTTGGCCCTCTCCCTTGGCCTCTCCCTCTCCCTTGGCCCTCTCCCTCGGCCTCTCCCTCTCCCTTGGCCTCGCCCTCTCCTTTGGCCTCTCCCTCTCCCTTGGCCTCTCCTTTGGCCTCTCCCTCTCCCTTGGCCTCGCCCTCTCCTTTGGCCTCTCCCTCTCCCTTGGCCTCTCCTTTGGCCTCTCCCTCTCCCTTGGCCTCTCCCTCTCCCTTGGCCTCTCCCTCTCCCTTGGCCTCTCCTTTGGCCTCTCCCTCTCCCTTGGCCTCTCCCTCTCCTTTGGCCTCTCTCTGTGTGTGTGGACTGTGGCAGCGAATCCTCATGGCGAGAGTGTAAATCCTCAGGCTGGGGAAGAATGATGTGGGTGAATGATCTGAGTGGCCCAGCCCAGCTATCTGGGCCTAATTATAATCATGTGACCTGCTCCCATCAGGGGTTCTGTAGGGACAGACTGGAAAATACAAAAAACAGCCTCCCTGATGGCTGGCCTGGCCAGAGTTCTTTTACACACACACACACACACACACACACACACACACACACACACACACACACACACACACACACACACACACACACACACACACACACACACACACACACACACACACATCTGAGAGGTGTCAGGTCTCCTAGCAAGGTCCACAATGATCATGAGACAGGACAGGCCATAATCCATGGAAACAGAGAGAATATATGGAATGTTACTGTGTTCTTGGAGAGAACACATTGACCTTGGGGCTCCTGAGTGGCGCAGCGGTCCAAGGCACTGCATCTCAGTGCTAGAGGCGTCACTACAGAACCTGGTTCGAATCCAGGCAGTATCACAACCGGCCGTGATTGGGAGTCCCCATAGGGCGGGGCGCAACTGGCCCAGCGTCGTCCGGGTTTGGCCGGGGGTAGGCCGTCATTTTAAATAAGAATCTGTTCTTAACTGACTTGCCTAGTTAAATAAAGGTTAAATAACTACAAATAATTACAGGAGAGGAACAATCCACAATGATCTGTCTTTCTAACGTCATGTCCTGTCCTGTATTCAACACAGAGGCAGGATGCAGCACAGTGACTGAACAGGTGTAGAACCTCTTCACCTAGTAACAGGAAATAGGAGTGTAAACGGCAGGTGTTATGCTCAGTACAGTATGTAGAGAGGTAGGTGTATGTTTACATCTAAGCTTTGATGTCTTGGAGAGACAACCATATAAGTCTCAAATTGCAGTAAAGTTTGATTGTTGCATTCAAGTTTGACATTTGTTTGTACAACGTATATGCCTGTAAAGCATTTAATCACAGTTAGCAAAATACATGTGGAATTTTCGTAAAGTTAATGAAAGTTACAATTATAGCCATCATATGCTTCAAATTTTATAACATTTTTGTAGCACCTAGCTAACTGAACAACAATGTAATTTGCCAGTTTCACATACTGTAAACTATGTAACCTGACCGGAGTAAATCAACAATAAGTATGTCCTTTCCCTGTGAAAGATAAACGACAAAAATACGCCATCAAACCGCTCGATCAATTCTTACCCCATTCTCGATCAACTCGAGCCCAACGCGAGCGGTGGTAAAAAAAAATTGTAAAAGTTTACTTTGAATCTTCTGCTAAGTAGTTCCAGTGGAAAGTGATACAATTGTATTGGCTACATAAGTTTCACTGTTGAAAGTAACGCTTCCTATGCGACAAGTGATCAAACAACAAAAATGAAGCAATGAAAATTCCCGTCCAGCATTGGATCAAGGGGTGTAATCATTAGTCCAAACAGTTTTACAACTAAGACAAGAGTTTCTATTGAGTAAATTCAGCTAGGTCCCTCCCCGTTTCGTTCCGTTTGCTTCCGTTTAAGAAACGTTTTGCAACACAATTGGCGTAATGAATAAGCCCCAGTATCAGCCCTTCTCTAAGCATTCTGGGAGACGTTGTTCGTTTAATTTCATGAACACAACACATTCCACAAATTAATTCTGCTAGACCTGTTACAGACACCCATTTCGCTTTAGATTTTTATTTTACATTAATGTAGATAGGCATGGTTATATATATATATATATATTTACACAGTACCAGTCAAAAGTTTGGACACACCTATGAAATAATAATGTAGTAATATACACTGCTCAAAAAAATAAAGGGAACACTAAAATAACACATCCTAGATCTGAATGAATGAAATAATCTTATTAAATACTTTTTTCTTTACATAGTTGAATGTGCTGACAACAAAATCACACAAAAATAATCAATGCAAATCCAATTTATCAACCCATGGAGGTCTGGATTTGGAGTCACACTCAAAATTAAAGTGGAAAACCACACTACAGGCTGATCCAACTTTGATTTAATGTCCTTAAAACAAGTCAAAATGAGGCTCAGTAGTGTGTGTGGCCTCCACGTGCCTGTATGACCTCCCTACAATGCCTGGGCATGCTCCTGATGAGGTGGCAGATGGTCTCCTGAGGGATCTCCTCCCAGACCTGGACTAAAGCATCCGCCAACTCCTGGACAGTCTGTGGTGCAACGTGGCGTTGGTGGATGGAGCGAGACATGATGTCACAGATGTGCTCAATTGGATTCAGGTCTGGGGAACGTGCGGGCCAGTCCATAGCATCAATGCCTTCCTCTTGCAGGAACTGCTGACACACTCCAGCCACATGAGGTCTAGGATTGTCTTGCATTAGGAGGAACCCAGGGCCAACCGCACCAGCATATGGTCTCACAAGGGGTCTGAGGATCTCATCTCGGAACCTAATGGCAGTCAGGCTACCTCTGGTGAGCACATGGAGGGCTGTGCGGCCCCCAAAGAAATGCCACCCCACACCATGACTGACCCACCGCCAAACCGGTCATGCTGGAGGATGTTGCAGGCAGCAGAACGTTCTCCACAGCGTCTCCAGACTCTGTCACGTCTGTCACATGTGCTCAGTGTGAACCTGCTTTCATCTGTGAAGAGCACAGGGCGCCAGTGGCGAATTTGCCAATCTTGGTGTTCTCTGGCAAATGCCAAACGTCCTGCATGGTGTTGGGCTAGAAGCACAACCCCCACCTGTGGACGTCGGGCCCTCATACCACCCTCATGGAGTCTGTTTCTGACCGTTTGAGCAGACACATGCACATTTGTGGCCTGCTGGAGGTCATTTTGCAGGGCTCTGGCAGTGCTCCTCCTGCTCCTCCTTGCACAAAGGCGGAGGTAGCGGTCCTGCTGCTGGATTGTTGCCCTCCTACGGCCTCCTCCACGTCTCCTGATGTACTGGCCTGTCTCCTGGTAGCGCCTCCATGCTCTGGACACTACGCTGACAGACACAGCAAACCTTCTTGCCACAGCTCGCATTGATGTGCCATCCTGGATGAGCTGCACTACCTGAGCCACTTCGGTGGGTTGTAGACTCCGTCTCATGCTACCACTAGAGTGAAAGCACCGCCAGCATTCAAAAGTGACCAAAACATCAGCCAGGAAGCATAAGAACTGAGAAGTGGTCTGTGGTCCCCACCTGCAGAACCACTCCTTTATTGGGGGTGTCTTGCTAATTGCCTATAATTTCCACCTGTTGTCTATTCCATTTGCACAACAGCATGTGACATTTATTGTCAATCAGTATTGCTTCCTAAGTGGACAGTTTGATTTCACAGAAGTGTGATTGACTTGGAGTTACATTGTGTTGTTTAAGTGTTCCCTTTATTTGTTTGAGCAGTATATTTTATATTTTGTATTCTTCAAAGTAGCCACCCTTTGCCTTGATGACAGCTTTGCACACTCTTGGCATTCTCTCAACCAGCTTCAGGAGGTAGTCACCTGGAATGCTTTTCAATTAACAGGTGTGCCTTGCTAAAAGTTAATTTGTGGAATTTATTTCCTTCTTAATGCGTTTGAGCCAAACAGTTGTGTTGTGACAAGGTAGGGGTGGTATACAGAAGATAGCCCTATTTGGTAAAAGACCAAGTCCATATTATGGCAAGAACAGCTCAAATAAGCAAAGAGAAACAACAGTCCATCATTACTTTAAGACATGAAGGTCAGTCAATCCGGAAAATTTCAAGAAAGTTTCTTCAAGCGCAGTTGCAAAATCCATCAAGCGCTATGATGAAACTGGCTCTCATGAGGACCACCACAGGAAAGGAAGACCCAGAGTTACCTCTGCTGCAGAGGATAAGTTCATTAGAGTTACCAGCCTCAGATTGCAGCCCAAATAAATGCTTCACAGAGTTCAAGTAACAGACACATCTCAACATCAACTGTTCAGAGGAAACTGTGAATCAGGCCTTCAAATCAAATCAAACTGTACAAGTTCATTAGAGTTACCAGCCTCAGAAATCGGCAACTAACTGCACCTCATATTGCACCTCTCAGTTCAAGTAAGACACATATCCACATGAACTGTTCAGAGGAGACTGCGTGAATCAGGCCTGCGTGAAATGACCCATGTTCTGAACTCTGTCGCTATACATTTCAAAAGTGCTGAACAAATAGTTATATTGGCTACGTCTGTCCTCGCTATAGTGCAATTAATGTATTGTTTAGTGTTGTGTTGTGGCTTTTTGGAGTTTGTCCCACCAAGATTTACATGCTAAAATTGCCACAGTATGTAACATCATGATGGTCATGGTGCTTTCAAGACAACTGGGAACTCTGAAAACATTTGGTAAAATCATGACGTCAGTGAACTTCAGTTTGGAAAGTTGGAGCTCTAGAAATATGCCCGAGTTTCCGAGTTGGATGACCGTGCAAAACGATTTTCCCCAGTCGGATGTCATTTTTTGCAGTTTCCAGTTGTCTTGAATACACTGAAGTCGGAGATTTCTGAGTTCCTAGTTGTTTTGAACACGGCATTAGTCTCAGCGGCGGGAGGGAGAGAGCAGCAGAGGGTCCAGTGGTCCCTGCTCTCTCCTTCCTTTCCTCCGGTGAGACTAACCAGAAAGAGGGGACACAGTCTTCCACCTGATTGCGGAACTCAAATCGCACTGCATCTGCCTCGGGCACATATTCATGTTGTTCCTATGACCAGAGAAAGTAAAATGGGCCTACTCCACTATATTAAAATAGACACGATGAGCTGCTAATAATAATACAAATACATGGCTATCGACATAGCTACTGTAGCACCCCCAGAAAAATCTGAATAAAAATAATATATTCATAAAAGTAGTGCACTGGGCCTTTACTTGTATCAGTGGCCGATATAGACTTCTGTAGAGCAGGCAAAACAACAACATTTCAGCATCTCTTCTTTGGAAACCAAAAAAAAAGGTTGTTGTATAATTAAGAACAGTATCTTGCAGTATTTAAAAGTTGGAATTGTAAGAGTTGTTTCCTTGTGATGTCATTCTAATGGAATCCAGAGAGAACAAAACCTGTCCTCAAACATTTACATCAAAAGGTGCAAAGTTATGGGCACCACATCAAATGAAATATTTTTCTTGATCAAATAATATGGAAAACAACCAATTTTTGTGCAGTATTAATTTACCATCCTTACAAACCACAATGTATATTGTGCATTACTGTATTGTACATAGGATGGTCATCTAGGTTTGTACCTGAAGACTTTCTATCACCATGGAGATAAAACAATGACCAATACAGTAATTGAGCACATTGAGACATCAAGTGGTTTGTGATGATGTGGTTCAGTTGGAGTGTGATGCTTGCAACGCTAGGGTTGTGGGTTCGATTCCCACAGGGGAAAATGTATGTGCTCACTTCTGTAAGTTGCTCTGGATAAGGGCATCTACTAAAATGTAAAAGTAATGAATAGAGCATAGAAATAAGTTGCATTTGCTAAGTATTTCAAGAAACTGGAAAACATATATCAAGCAAGTGTATATATATATTGTTTTTATATTAAAATTGTATTATTTATTTATAGGGGAGAATGCACATTAATCAACATCAATATTCTAATAATGCAGCATCCATGTAAATGTGCCGGGGTTAGCCAAAAGATAATTTGCACCCGTTGTCCCTGTGAAGGTTAGGACCTTTACACAGCCACTATACAAATACTCACTAAAACAATACAAAATACAAATACATTACATCCAATAATATATCATTCTAACAACAACAACTTATTCGTAATAAAAACACTATCATCAGCTGTTGTCTTACATATGAGAAACCACAGATAACTCATGTGTAAAGGTTTGGATAGATTTGAGCCATGTTTTCAATTTCAATTTAAAAGTACAATAAATCAGTGCAGCCTCTCAAGTCCATGGGCATTGCACTCCAGTATACTGTAGAGAGAAGGCCGATTTTACTGTGTCAAAGGGACAACGCAATCCCCTCTAGTTACTGCCCTTGTTATCCTGGAGGTGCTTTCCTTGAGCATGATGTGCCAGCATAGGGGTGGAGGGGCAAGACCATGAAGGATCTTAAAGACAAGGCTTGCATCTACATACTGCTTAAAGCTATCCAGACTGAATAAATGATGTTTGTGAATGACGTGACAATGGTGGTAACTGTTTGGTTTGTTATATAAAATCTTACGTGTTTTTTTGTAGAGGGATTCAGTTGGTTTCAGAATAGTAGCTCCTGCTTGTGATCAGCAAGTGAGGCAACATCTCAGATGTGAGAAGATCATAGCATGAATATATAGTTGTCGTCCTCCAGAGGAAGGAAAGGTCTTATAAACTTTAGGTTGGATAATCCAAACTTCACCGTGTTTAACAGGGGGGGCCAGTGCCCCTGTGACAACAATTTTGGACCCCCTTGTGGGCCCCCTAAATGTGGAGTATGAAATAATTTTAACATAACTAATTTTTGCTATCGTTCTTTTTTTTTTACATCCGTTATTAGACAGTGGCAACGCGGAACACTAATGATTATGAACATGGTCTTTTGCCTGCAATGCAGTGAAGAAATCGATATGACAACAATAACGTCTAATGTAACTGGCCCCTCTAACAGTACAACTGGCCCCAGCTTGGCCCCCCCTAGTTGAAATAGTCTAGAACCGCCACTGGACCACTGGTCTATACAGTGTACTCAACTGGTTTTGCCTCGTGACCCAAAATGAACCCGGTTGTCTCAGTCGCAATCCAATATTCGCATGGCAATTCGATTTTTACCTAAATGCAATCTGGGAAACTACTTTTAATGCTATATTGATAGTAAATGTACCAATTATATGACAAGGGAACAACAGTCGCACCTTTTTCATTGTCAATAATTAAGTTAAGCCCACGATGAAGAATGTTAAACTCTCTGGTTTGAGACCACAAATTCTGCAAATAGGCTAACTCCGTATAGCCTATAGGCCTATATGGAGAATACTATGATTGAAGAAAAATAGTTCAGATGTTAAATTATTTAAAAAAAATAATACCTTCATTATCAATTCTACACACTTTCTAACTTGTTTTTTAGTTTAAATTCAGACGAGTATTTTCATTAAAATAAAAATAAAAATTGACACACGCGACCCGTTCATAAACTCCCGTCGCGACCCAGCAGTTAAGAATCGTGTTCTCAATGTAGTCTAGGTCCCTGTCTTTTTAGCTAACATTCCGCACCTCGACATTCCTGTTTGTCAAAGAGACTGGCCTTTCGGCAACCTCAAAGTTCAATATGCAGCTGGATTTCCAGAGGAGTTGCTAATTTGGTGGTTGGAAAGACACAGAAATAAAATGAATAGCACGGGTTGGTAGCTCTAACCCAGGCAATTTGACTGGTAAACGCATAGGTACACATTCCAGTGTTTTAATTGCTATATTGTATTTACTTCGCCATCATGGCCTATTTATTGCGTTTACCTCCCTTATCTCACATTGTATATAGACTCATTTTTTCGACTGTATTATTGACTGTAGGTTTGTTTTACTCCATGTTGTTATATGTGTCGAACTGCTTTGTTTTATCTTGGCCAGGTCGCAGTTATAAATGAGAACTTGTTCTCAACTAGCCCTACCTGGTTAAATAAAGGTGAAATAAAAAATAAATAAAAAATGGCTGCCTGGTGATGCATTGAAATAATTTCCTTGGCAATTTGGAATGTTCTATCAATTGATTCTGGATTTCCAAGGCAACGTAGAATGTTTATTCAAACGATGCTATCTGATGTGGCTCATGCAATGGAATCTATTTCTCAGCTCAATAAAGACTACAAAATATATATATACAGTGGGGAGAACAAGTATTTGATACACTGCCGATTTTGCAGGTTTTCCTACTTACAAAGCATGTAGAGGTCTGTAATTTTTATCATAGGTACACTTCAACTGTGAGAGACGGAATCTAAAACAAAAATCCAGAAAATCACATTGTATTATTTTTAAGTAATTCATTAGCATTTTATTGTCCTCGCAGTGGCAGACCACACGTAACAACACCTGCACAGGATTGGTACATCTGAACATCACACCTGCGGGACAGGTACAGGATGGCAACAACAACTGCCTGAGTTACACCAGGTCCTCACCAGACATCAACGTCGCCTATGGGCACAAACCCACCATCGCTGGACCAGACATGACTGGAAAAAAGTACTCTTCACTGACGAGTCACGGTTTTGTCTCACCAGGGGTGCTGGTCGGATTCGTGTTTATCGTCAAAGGAATGAGTGTTACACCAAGGCCTGTACTCTGGAGCGGGATCGATTTGGAGGTGGAGGGTCCGTCATGGTCTGGGGCGGTGTGTCACAGCATCATCGGACTGAGCTTGTTGTCATTGCAGGCAATCTCAACGCTGTGCATTACAGGGAAGACATCCTCCTCCCTCATGTGGTACCCTTCATGCAGGCTCATCCTGACATGACACTCCAGCATGACAATGCCACCAGCCATACTGCTCGTTCTGTGCGTGATTTCCTGAAAGACAGGAATGTCAGTGTTCTGCCATGGCCAGTGAAGAGCCCAGATCTCAATCCCATTGAGCACGTCTGGGACCTGTTGGATCGGAGGGTGAGGACTAGGGCCATTCCCCCCCAGAAATGTCCATGAACTTGCAGGTGCCTTGGTGGAAGAGTGGGGTAACATCTCACAGCAAGAACTGGCAAATCTGGTGCAGTCCATGAGGAGGAGATGCGCTGCAGTACTTAATGCAGCTGGTGGCCACACCAGATACTGACTGTTACTTTTGATTTTGACCCCCCCTCTTTGTTCAGTGACACATTATTCAATTTCTGTTAGTCACATGTCTGTGGAACTTGTTCAGTTTATGTCTCAGTTGTTGAATCTTGTTATGTTCATACAAATATTTACACATGATAAGTTTGCTGAAATAAACACAGTTGACAGTGAGAGGACGTTTTTTTTTTGCTGAGTTTATAACATTGATAAGATTCCTACAAAATTATCTGCTTTTCATAGACAAGTATTCTTAGCGTGGTCGTTAATGTATAAACATCATTTTTTCCCACATAGGCCGTTCATTTGGAACAATAAGGATATTTTGAATACAAACAAATCTTTATTTTTAAAGAACTGGTTCAATAATCATATCCTGCTGGTGAGTCAACTTTTTAATGCAAAAGGATTGTTACTCAATTATGAGGAATTTTTATATCGTTACAATATCCCTGTAACACCTAGAGAGTTCGCCAGTCTTTGATGCTATTCCATCTGGAACTCTCATGTTATTTAGAGGTATAGCCAGACCTCACCTTCTTGATCTACCCTCGCTTAATCCAGTTGATTCTCCAATAGGGAAAATGTTTTTCTCCTTGCTCCGCCAGGACAACAGATCTATACGTGCTTTATTTCAATGGGATATTGTATCCATTCCTTATGTCACAATTTACTGCGATACATTGGTCAGTAATATCTGTTGGAAAAAAGTCTGGTTATTACCACACAAATACCTGCTTGTTAACAAGGTCAAAGATGTCTCTTTCAGAATGATCCAGAAGTATTACCCTGCGAATCACTACCTGAAGAAACTCCAAAAAGACATTAACATTGACTGTACTTCTTGTGTTGAGCATCCAGAAACAGTTTCGCATTGTCTACATGTAAAAAAAATTATAGAAAGATATTCATAGTTTTATAATTGTTAATATTCTTGATGACTTTTGTTTTTTCATGGGAGAATGTGCTGCTCGGTTTCCTTAACCATAATAAGGATAAAGAAAAACAATGAATGAGTGTGAATCTAATTGTGCTAATGGAAAATGTCTTATTCATAAATGTAAATAAGGAATTCAAGCAGTACATTAAGACCAGTCTTCATTCTTCTAATAAGAACGCTGTTAAAACAATCAATGTGTGTGTTTATTTTAAGGTCTTTGCATAAACTGTAATTTGTTGTACCCCCCTAGCATATGTTATCATTGTCTATTTGTATACTTCTTGTATGTATACTGTTTTTTCTGCAATAAAAAAATAACAATATATATAAAAAATTAAATAATGTATTTTTTGTAATGTGAGTTGACTCAACAAATCACAGCAAATATTGAATCATAAACTTACTGATTTCACATCCTGGCATGTATTTATTTTTGTAATGTTTTATTTAATTGAATTTCTATACATTCATATGTGTTACAAAAAATCGATACATCCTTCTTTAAAAAAAGTAACATAAAACATAATGAATAGAGTAGGGTTTTAACATTCAAAGAAATTTGAAAAGCTTAAGAGTATCAATTGCTTTCAATACCTTCTTATTCTTACATATTATAATGTGGCAAAGTAATTTAAGTCTACCTTTAAAAAATAATGAATAAGATGTTTTTTTCTTGTATGGCTGTGATATTTAGCAATAATTATAATCCAATTTATCACATACTGTTTGTTAGTGGAGAGATCATTTTTGTATGATGAAGTCCATACCTTTGGCCAATTTACAACATATTTCTCACGTCCTGACCAGTATAGGGGTTATTTGTGATTGTAGTTTGGTCAGGACGTGGCAGAGGGTATTTGTTTTATGTGGTACGGGGTGGTGGTTTGTTAAGAAGGGTGTTTGATTTATTATTTCCGGGTTTTGGGTTATGTTTTTGTATTTCTATGTTCTTTCTAGTTTAGTATTTTCTATGTTAGGTAATTGGGTGTTGGACTCTCAATTGAAGGCAGGTGTTTGTAGTTGCCTTTGATTGAGAGTCCTATATATAGGGATGTGTTTTGTTTGTTCATTGTGGGTAGTTGTCTTTAGCACTGCTGTGAAGTGTATAGCCTGCTAAACTGTTTCCTGTCGTCGGCGTTTATTGTTTTTCCGTGTTCACAGTCTTTATTTAAAATAAATAGTATGATGAACCCGCTACGCCTTGGTCCTCTCTACCCGAAGACAGACGTTACAATATTGCAAGTTCCACCTACATTTTTCTATTGGAACATTACTCATAAAAAGCTTCTCTAATGAACAAATTGTATATGTTTTTTTTTTAATCAGTAATTGAGACACTGTTAACTACTATGATTGAATTCACAAGAGATGGATCTGCATTGACCACAGTTTGTTTCTACAGGGTTAGAACATCACCTGGTACTTCTTTACACACCATTTAATATTCCTTTGGTGAGACAGGGAGCTCATTCATTGTACGTTTACAGATGTCCATCTGAGTTGACTAGCTGGCCCACAAATCAAAGTCCTTTCTAAACCAATGTTCTAAAAACAGTCCCTTGTTTTAATGACAAGATTATTCCATATAACATCCTTATGAGGGGAAAAATTGTTTGTATAGAAGGAACCAACAATTAAGCATTTGTTTGTCGAAATCAGCCAGTTTAAACAGGAAGTGTTTCAACTGCATAAGGACACTGCATAAGGGAACTTAAGCCACCAAATATATTGAAAATAAGATTTGGTATTGTAAACCCCAAAAAACGTTTTGGGTCTTTAAAGTAACGCTTTATCCAATAAATCTTTAAGACCACCCTCACACACTCTGTTTAAGAACAATTTTTTTCACTTTGTGAGGTTTATTTTTCCATATAAAGTTAAACAGTGGCTTATCTAATTGGGAGCAAATAGATTTGTGTCTGTCAAGACAAGAGGACACATAGGAGACTCTAGACATGCCTTCAGCCTTAGTCAGCAAAACTCTTCCTCGAATGGACAAATCTCTGTCTAACCATGAGTTGAACTTATTTTTATATATGAGACAACTGGGAAAAGATTAAGGTTCTTCATTCTTTCCTTTCCTTTTCTTTTGTAATTGTTATCCCTAAATAAGTCACTGTGTCTTTGACTGGAATACAGCAAGCTTCAGTGATATTAGTACCTTTCAATGCAAAAATGTCATAGTTTTTCAAATTCCGATTTAAACCTGACATCTTTGAAAAATGTGTAATTACATCAAGGGCTAGAGAAACTTCAAAATGTTTTTTGTATCATCTGCCAAATACATATGCCTGGGAGGGCATAGGCCCACCCACTTGGCAGCCAGGCCCACCCACTGGGGAGACAGGCCCACCCACTGGGGAGACAGGCCCAGTCAATCAGAATGAGTTTTTCCCCACAAAAAGGGCTTTATTACAGACAGAAATACTCCTCAGACCTACACCCCCCCCCCCATTGGTGTGATCACCTTTGGCCGGTTATGATAACATTGTTGCACTGATGCATTGCAAATAGTTGTATTTCAGTCCTTGACTAATAATGTTCTGTACTATGTATTGTCATGTTTCATGTGGACCTCAGGAAGAGTAACTGATGGGGATCCTAATAAATACAGAATAGGACATACAGTGATGAGCACAGTGAAAAAGAAGACCGAAAGGAATTGACAACCATTAGAAAAATGGAAATCACTTGCAAACCACTTGCGCAACGAGGCAATGACATGCTGTAAATTACATGTGGAAAGTTAAGTTCCTGGGCGTACACATCATAAACTGAAATGGTCCACCCATACAGACAGTGTGGTGAAGAAGGCGCAACAACGCCTCTTCAACCTCAGGAGGCTGAAGAAATGTGGCTTGTCACTCAAAACCCTGACAAACTTTTACAGATGCACAATCGAGAGCATCCTGTCGGGCTGTATCACCGCCTGGTACGGCAACTGCTCCACCCACAACCGTAAGGCTCTCCAGAGGGTAGTGAGGTCTGCACAACGCATCACCGGGGGCAAACTACCTGCCCTCCAGGACACCTACATCACCCGATGTCACAGGAAGGCCAAAAAGATCATCAAGGACAACAACCACCCGAGCCACTGCATGTTCACACCGCTACCATCCAGAAGGCGAGGTCAGCACAGGTGCATCAAAGCGGGGACCGAGACACTGAAACACAGCTTCTATCTCAAGGCCATCAGACTGCTAAACAGCAATCACTAACTCAGAGAGGCTGCTGCCTACATTGAGACCCAATCACTGGACACTTTAGTAAATGGATCACTAGTCACTTTAAACAATGCCACTCTAAATAATGCCACTTTAATATTGTTTACATATCTTACATTACTCATATCACATGTAAATACTGTACTCTATACCACCTACTCATCTTGCCTATGCCACTCATCCATATACTTATATGTACATATTCTCATTCACCTCTTTAAATGTGTGTGTACAAGGTAGCTGTTGTGAAATTGTTAGATTACTAGCTAAATATTACTGCACTGTCGGAACTAGAAGCACAAGCATTTCGCTACACTTGCATTAACATCTGCTAACCATGTGTATGTGACCAATAACATTTGATTTAAAAAGATGAGCAGGCTAAATGGCTGATGTTGTTGAATTGCTACATTTAAATATGAGTTACTATATTATTTTTTTACTAGGCCTAAATGTACATTGAAGTATTATTTGCAGTTGTCACTATGACAATAAACACACCCTGAAAGCACTGAATGGTCTGAACCAGTATCTGTGCGCTAGAGACCTCATGAATGGTCTAGTTTTACCCCCTTATTAATAGGCAGCTTGCAGTAGGATGCGTTGATCCGTTGACTGACAGATGTAGAACTAAAAACAGTCCTGTAGTCTGGATGCCCACCAACGTTTTATAGTTATGTAGCCAATAGTTTATCGTTATAGTTCTTGGCTTGGTGGATGGGCAGACCTAAACCCAGACACAACACAATTAATGCAATTATCACAACAGAACTAGCCTACTAGTAAGTCTAGCTAACGTGACTGAAATGAATATAAATTAACACTTATACACTTACACTTCTTTAATTGACGTTTATACACTACAAATTGACTATCAAATCATTTACTATGGCAAGTTTGCCGTCAGCGAGCTGCAGTATGGGAGTAAAGCTGAAGTCGAATCTATCAATTCCGTTGTTTTGCTGTGTCCATAGCAACGGTCGAAAATGGGGTGGAGTCAATGCGCATTGGGTTGTCAACCAGTGACATCATTCTAGAACTATCCACAGCTGTGCTGGAACGACCCTTGACCTCTGTCATCTCAGTCTGTGACCATGGAAACGAGATGATTGAGAAATGATGCAGTTTTTTTCTTCAATCACAACATCTCTCCACATCAGGACATATGCACAGGTACTGTGAGAGTTTGAAGTTACATAGTTAATTAAGTTTAGGTTCAATATACATGTGCAAATAGTTAGCCCTATGTAAAGAACTGGATATGCCTAGCCTAGCCTGTAACGTTTCTCTAGGCTACAGTAGCTTGCTTAACAATTTTCATAAATAACAGTTGTTGAAGTAAACAAAAATAATTAGGTCTAGCTTTCCAACTGTCAAACTTTCCAATTTAATTGTAATTTAAAGTCATTTCTGTGCATTCATTCAGATAATTGGACAGACTGACAGACAGTGAAACATGGAGTGCCATAGTAGGCCACCTGTAGAGCAGAGGGAGCCACTGGCCAAGAAGGCTGATGGGCACCAGAGAGACTTTAAGATGGTGAGGGTAGACAAGAGGAGAAAACATATCCAGGGGGATATGGACATAGCCAGGAGCATGAGTGGCCTGGTGAGAGGCCTCATTGCAGAGCATGGCTGTGGGGACACCATCAACCAGCCAGTGGGCCTCAGGAGGAGCAGAGCTGGGGGTCAGGAGGCCTGTCGGGGCCCCGACCCTGCCCGAGTCACCATCCTGAGGAGGGAGCCCGTGGCCCCTGGGGCCGGGGCTGGGAGGTCTGAGGGGAGGACAGTGGACAGGGCGACAGGGATTGGCCGTGAGCTGCGTTGCAAGAGCACAGAGGCCTTGGGTGAGCAGTCCACTGTGGTGATCAAGCTGCCTGGAGGAGGGAGGACAGAGATACAGGCAAAGAGAGCCAACACCCCAGGCAGGGGTGTGGGGGGGGCTCCGCTGAAGCAGAGGGAGGAGTGGACCCCATACACCTCCCACCCTGCCCTGTCCCAGGCCATTGGAACCAGTAGGGAGAACCAGGAGGGAGAGGCTCATCAGCAGAGCTCCATGAAGGGACAAGACAAGAGAGCACTGGCGCCTATGCCTCAAGGTGGGGGACGACAGTGGGGCCCCAGGGGGGTTGACACAGTACGGTGGTACAGCAACTTGCCCCTGCATGCCGACAGAGGCCCCATGCCGTTCCGTCGGAAGAAGAGCGTGAGCATGACGGGCAGCGTGTCGTGGGCTGACGACCAGTACTGGGCATGCTGGGATGGCTGGGACGAGGTCATCATCTGGGGAGACGAGGGGAAGAAGGAGGAGAGGAGGGGGAGGCAGAAGGGTGAGGAGGAGAGGAGGGGGAGGCAGAAGGGTGAAGAGGAGAGGAGGGGGAGGCAGAAGGGTGAGGAGAGGAGGGGGAGGCAGAAGGGTGAGGAGGAGAGGAGGGGGAGGCAGAAGGGTGAGGAGGAGAGGAGGGGGAGGCAGAAGGGTGAGGAGGAGAGGAGGCAGAAGGGTGAGGAAAGGGGGAAGAAGGAGAGGAGGGGGAACAGCGGACAGATGGAGGGCCATGGAGAGAAGGACCAGTGGAGGAAGTAGACTCGGACACAGACAGGAAGCCAGGGATGTGGAGAAGAAGGGAGGACACCACCTATACCTCACAGTATTTATCACTTGTCCTGCAGTCTGCTACTGAAGTACTAGAGTAGAAAATAAACGGATGGCTATCTTTTTGAAATTCTGTTCTGACGGTTTTGATATTTGTTAGGATTCCAATGAGACCAAGCATTACAGAAATGTAATATGCAGTGGTGTCTGAGCCAAGTCTGGAGGTTTATATAGCACTCAGCTTCTCTGATCTGCTGATAAACCATCAGATGACAGTTGGGTTTGGTTTACTTTTTATAGGTCAGCTGTGTGTGTGTGCTTGTGTGTTGCACAAAAACACTTGTCACTACTCACCAATAACCTTTTTTCTTGTCACGAACAGACACCAATGCAACAAGACCTGAATGAGTATTATTGAGTAGAAAACAAATATGTGAATCTATTGAGTGTAATGTGGTGGACCTTGTTTTGCAGTAACCAGAACTGTGTAAAGATTACCCTGAACTGACCTTGGGCTGCACTGCCCCTGTGTGGTAAAAAGGCTATGAATTGGCTTGTTGGTACTGTATGCATTTTGAAACCTCCGTTTCCCCCTTCCATTTACACTGTAATGTCCAAACTATTTCAAGACTCTTTCTATACGATGCAATGCGTGGGTCAAAAGCAACACAGTGTATGTATGATATGCATACATCATTATCCAATCTTCTTGGGATAGCACCTTTATAACAATATTTTTAAGCCTTTAGATGAATGTGAATATACAGTACCAGTCAAAAGTTTGGACACACTCATTCCAGGGGTTTTCTTTATTTTTACGTTTTTCTACATTGTAGAATAATAGTGAAGTCATCAAAACTATGAAATAACACATATAGATTAATGTAGTAACCAAAAGAGTGTTAAACAAATCAAAATATATTTTATATTTGAGATTCTTCAAAGCTGCCACCCTTTGCCTTGATAACAGCTTTGCACACTTGGCATTCTCTCAACCAGCTTCATGAGGTAGTCACCTGGTATGGAGTTCAATTAACAGGTGTGCTTTGTTAAAAGTTAATTTGTGGAATTGATTGTCTTCTTAATGTGTTTGAGTCAATCAGTTGTGTTGTGACAAGGTAGGGGTGGTATACAGAAGATAGCCCTACTTGGTAAAAAGACCAAGTCCATATTATGTCAAGAACAGCTCAAATAAGCAAAGAGAAACGACAGTCCATCATTACTTTAAGACATGAAGGTCAGTCAATCCGGAAAATGTCAAGAACTTTGAAAGTTTCTTCAAGTGCAGTCGCAAAAACCATCAAGCGCTATGATGAAACTGGATCTCATGAGGACCGCCACAGGAAAGGAAGACCCAGAGTTACCTCTGCTGCAGAGGATAAGTTCAGTAGAATTAACTGCCCCTCAGATTGCAGCCCAAATAAATTGTTCACAGAGTTCAAGTAACAGACATCTCAATATCAACTGTTCAGAGGAGACTGTGTGAATCAGGCCTTCAAATCAAACTTTGTCACATGCGCCGAATACAAGTGTAGACCTTACCGTGAAATGCTTACTTACAAGCCCTTAACCAACAGTGCAGTTCAAGAAGAGTTAAGAAAATATTTACCAAATAAACAAAAGTAAAAAATAATAAAAAGTAACACAATAACAAGGCTATATACAGGGAGTACTGGTACAGAGTCAATAATGAGGCTATATACAGGGGGTACCGGTACAGAGTCAATAATGAGGCTATATACAGGAAGTACCGGTACAGAGTCAATGTGCTGGGGTAGAAGTTAATTGAGGTAATATGTACATGTAGGTAGGGGTGAAGTGACTATGCATAGATAAAAGCAAGTGGCAGCAGTGTACAAAACAAATGGGGGGGGGGGCGGGGCCGGTCAATGTAAATAGTTCGGTGGCCATTTCATTAATTGTTCAGCAGTCTTATGGCTTGGGGGTAGAAGCTACTAAGGACCCTTTTGTTCCTAGACTTGGCACTCCGGTACCGCTTGCCGTGCGGTAGCTGAGAAAACAGTGTGACTTGGGTGACTGGAGTCTCTGACAATTCTTTGGGCCTTCCTCTGACACCGCCTAGGTCCTGGATGGCACGAATCTTGGCCACAGTGATGTACTGGGCCGTACGCACTACCCTCTGTAGCGCCTTACGGTCAGATGCCGAGCAGTTGCCACACCAGGCAGTGATGCAACCAGTCAGGATGCTCTCGATGGTGCAGCTGTAGAACTTTTTGAGGATCTGGGGACCCATGACAAATATTTTCAGTCTCCTGAGGGGGAAAAGGTGTTGTCGTGCCCTCTTCACATCTGTCTTGGTGTGTTTGGACCATGATAGTTTGTTGGTGATGCGGACACCAAGGAACATGAAAGTCTCGACCCGCTCCACAACAGCCCCGTCGATGTTCGGCCCGCCTTTTCCTGTAGTCCACGATCAGCTCCTTTGTCTTGCTCACATTGAGGGAGAGGTTGTTGTCCTGGCACCACACTGCCAGGTCTCTGACCTCCTCCCTATAGGCTGTCTCATCGTTGTCGGTGATTAGGCCTACCACTGTTGTGTTGTCAGAAAACTTGGTGTTGGAGTCATGTTTGGCCACGCAGTTGTGGGTGAACAGGGAGTACAGGAGGGGACTAAGTACACACCCCTGAGGGGCCCCGGTGTTGAGGATCCGCATGGCAGACATGTTGTTGCCAACCCTTACCACCTGGGGGCGGCCCAACAGGAAGTCCAGGATCCAGTTGCAGAGGGAGGTGTTTAGTCCCAGGGTCCTTAGCTTAATGATGGGCACTATGGTGTTGAAAGCTGAGCTGTAGTCAATGAACAGCATTCTCACATAGATGTTCCTTTTGTCCAGGTGGGAAAGGGCAGTGTGGAGTACAATTGAGATCGGTTGAATTGCTGCAAAGAAACCACTACTAAAGGACTTGCTTAGGCCAAGAAACACGAGCAATGGACATTAGACTGGTGGAAATCTGTCCTTTGGTCTGATGAGTCCAAATTTGCAATTTTAGGTTCCAACTGCTGTCTTTGTGAGACGCAGAGTAGGTGAACAGATGATCTCTGTATGTGTGGTTCCTACTGTGAAGCATGGAGGTGTGAATGTGAGGGTGTAGGGGGGGGGCTTTGCTGGTGACACTGTCAGTGATTTATTTAGAATTCAAGGCACACTTAACCAGCATGGCTACAACAGAATTCTGCAGTGATACGCCATCCCATCTGGTTTGCACTTAGTGGGACTATCATTTGTTTTTCAACAGGACAATGACTCACAACACACCTCCAGGCTGTGTAAGGGCTATTTGACCAAGGAGAGTGGTGCATCAGATGACCTGGCCTCCACAATCACCCAACCTCAACCCAATTAAGATGGTTTGGGATGAGTTGGCCCGCAGAGTGAAGGAAAAGCAGCCAACAAGTGCTCAGCATATGTGGGAACTCCTTCAAGATTGTTGGAAATGCATTCCAGGTGAAGCTGGTTGAGAGAATGCCAAGAGTGTGCAAAGCTGTCAAGGCAAAGGGTGGCTACTTTGAATATAAAATATATTTTGATTTGTTTAACACTTTTTTGGTTACTACATGATTCCATAGGTGTTATTTCATAGTTTTGATGTCTTCACTATTATTCTACAATGTAGAATATAGTAAACTTAAAAGAAAAGCCCTTGAATGAGTAGGTGTCCAAACTTTTGACTGGTACTGTACATTGATTACACAAAGACCTCGCTCTGAGATCAATTGTACACACATACCACATCCTGACGTAATTAAACTACATAGTAAACAATTACAGACGCATGAGGACAGAGACAGAGACAGAGAGTTGTCATGTTGCACCACGCTGCTTTATTTATCTAGAGCAGACAGTTTGATTTGATATCAACGGGCCGAGCTCCTCCTCCTCCTCTTACTGTGCATCTGATACAGAGAGGAAAGACCAAGTGCTGCTGGTTGATCACAAGTCCAAATGATTATTAGTATGATTTCTGTATTAGAAAAAATAAACATAAGAGACAAACATGTAAAAACATTTTTTTTTCTACAGACCGGAAATACCTCATGAAACACAATGTCAACAACTATGTAGAAAAAAACCATCAATAATATATTTATATATATTTATATTTTCTATACCCACTAAAATATACCAAAATAAGCATCTATTGGTCATCTGAGGAACTCGTTTTGAATTTTTTTTTTTTAATGTTTTTTCTCTCTCCCTCAAACAGATTTTTAAATATCCTTCAGCTGTAAATGTGAAAACTCAAAATGAGAAAATGAAACCTAAATAAATAAAAAAATATAACCAAAGAAATATGTTAATTCTTTATGTGATGTTTGTAATACTGCAGAGTGTGAGGAGAGATGACAACAAGCTTCTCCAGTGGATCAATAAAGTTTGTTCGAAGATTCGAAAATGGATTTGACACATTCATCAACCCAAAAGTTAGCTAGTTCTCAAGTCTCAGAAAGTCTGTCGTTCCTTGACAACTTGAGAGCACAAAGAGACAGAGACACAGCTCTATGACATTAGATGCAGGTCACAGACAGACACAGCTCCATGACATAAGATGCAGGTCACAGACAGACACAGCTCCATGACATTAGATGCAGGTCACAGACAGACACACAGCTCCATGACATAAGATGCAGGTCACAGACAGACACAGCTCCATGACATTAGATGCAGGTCACAGACAGACACACAGCTCCATGACATAAGATGCAGGTCACAGACAGACACACAGCTCCATGACATAAGATGCAGGTCACAGACAGACACACAGCTCCATGACATTAGATGCAGGTCACAGACAGACACAGCTCCATAACATAAGATGCAGGTCACAGACAGACACACAGCTCCATGACATTAGATGCAGGTCACAGACAGACACAGCTCCATAACATTAGATGCAGGTCACAGACAGAGATAAAAGGGCACTTTTACACTGAGCGACACCATGGGGGACCTCCATGGCCCAGGGAGGCCC
Organism: Salmo trutta; assembly: GCF_901001165.1. Lineage (NCBI taxonomy): Eukaryota > Metazoa > Chordata > Actinopteri > Salmoniformes > Salmonidae > Salmo > Salmo trutta. The sequence goes on from NC_042977.1 coordinate 44,016,853, forward strand.
AGGGAGACCCAGGGACCCAGCGAGAGCTGAGCTACCCAGGGAGAGAGCCTCAGCTTGGGGAAGGGACAGTCTGGAGAGTCCTGGGGTTAGCAGCCTTCAGGTTGACCCAAAGTTTAGTTATTTTCACAGTTGATTTCTACCTCCGCCACACATTCGTGGAAACTTGGCAATATTAAAAAAAGAAAACAAAGATTGAGGACAAGAGAGAAGCAGTAGAGAGGGAGGTTCGTCTTCCTTGAATACAAAAAATGTATGTGTGGTTGGTTGTATGTTCTCTCCTGGTTGACATTGGACAACGTGGCTACATACTGTAGTGTAATGAGGGTGGCATCTTGACAACAGAGAGCAATAATGTCCTGAGATGTGTACTTCCAGGAGGCCTCTGAACAAGTGAAAAAAGTGATCATCTATACAAAACAACAAAACTATATTCATATCAATTCATCTGTGGGAAAGACATGGGGATAATGTTCTGTTAGGAGGGACTAGACCCGACCCCATATAATGTTCTGTTAGGAGGGACTAGACCCGACCCCATATAATGTTCTGTTAGGAGGGACTAGACCCGACCCCATATAATGTTCTGTTAGGAGGGACTAGACCCGACCCCATATAATGTTCTGTTAGGAGGGACTAGACCCGACCCCATATAATGTTCTGTTAGGAGGGACTAGACCCGTACCCCATATAATGTTCTGTTAGGAGGGACTAGACCCTTACCCCATATAATGTTCTGTTAGGAGGGACTAGACCCTTACCTCATATAATGTTCTGTTAGGAGGGACTAGACCCTTACCCCATATAATGTTCTGTTAGGAGGGTCTAGACCCTTACCTCATATAATGTTCTGTTAGGAGGGACCAGACCCTTACCCCATATAATGTTCTGTTAGGAGGGTCTAGACCCTTACCTCATATAATGTTCTGTTAGGAGGGACTAGACCCTTACCCCATATAATGTTCTGTTAGGAGGGACTAGACCCTTACCCATATAATGTTCTGTTAGGAGGGACTAGACCCTTACCCCATATAATGTTCTGTTAGGAGGGACTAGACCCTTACCCATATAATGTTCTGTTAGGAGGGACTAGACCCTTACCCCATATAATGTTCTGTTAGGAGGGACTAGACCCTTACCCCATATAATGTTCTGTTAGGAGGGACTAGACCCTTACCCCATATAATGTTCTGTTAGGAGGGACTAGACCAGGGGTGGGCAATTCCAGTCCTCGTGGGACTGATTGGTGTCACAGTTTTGCCCCCAGCACCAGCTAACACACCTGTCTCCAATAATCACCTAATCATGATCTTCAGTTTAGAATGCAATGCGATTAATCAGCTGTGTTTGCTAGGATGGAGAAGAAGTGTGACACCAATCAGGCCCCAGAAGACTGGAGTTGTCCACCTCTGGACTAGACCCTTACACCCATTTAATGTTCTGTTAGGAGGGACTAGACCGAGGGAGGGCTAGTGTCTGTTGTCCGTTAGTCTTTCCCCCGTTCATGTGTGTGTACGGGATGTGTTCCTCGTAGTTGTTTTGTCTCAACCCCAGTGACGAACTCGCCTCGTCCCGCTCAGAGCTGTGGTCCCCTCTCTGGGAGAAAGAGGAACTGTGGTCCCCTCTCTGGGAGAAAGAGGAACTGTGGTCCCCTCTCTGGGAGTAAGATGATGGGTCTAGGGGAATGCTCTCCATGTTGTCCATGTCCAGGTCAAAGTCCTCCTGCTCCGGAGGCTTGTTCTCCTGGCTATAGTAGAAGGAGACCTCCTGGAAGGACTGGTGAAGGTCCTCGTGGAGCATCTCAATGATCTCCTGGAAGCTGGGACGCAGCTTGGGGTTGTACTGCCAGCACATTGACATCAGATTGTGTCTGAGGAGAGAAGAGGAGGAAGAGAGGAGGAAGAAGAGGAGGAGGAGAGGAGAAGGAGGAAGAGCAGAAGGTAGAGAGAAGAAGCAGAGAAGACAAGGAGGAAGGGGGGAGAAGAGGAGACAAGGAGGAAGAGGGGAGGAGGAGTGGAGAAGGAGGAGAGAAGACAAGGAGGAAGAGGGGAGGAGAGGAGGAATAAAGGAGAGAGGAGAAAAGGAGATGATTGGTTTTGTATCAAAGTTATTGTAACAACTCAATCAGGATTTCACCAATATCACCACTATCCTCAATATCATCAATATCCCAAAAACCATGATCACCAATATCCCCACTATCATCAACATCCCGATCAGCAATACCCCAATATCATGATCACAAATACCACCAATATCCCCAGTATCATGATCACCAATATCCCCAATATAATGATCACCAATATCACGATCACTAATATCCCTAATATCCCCAGTATCATGATCACCAATAACCCCAATATCATGATCACCAATATCATGATCACCAATAGCCGCAATATCATTTTCACCAATATCCCCAATATCATGATCACCAATATGCCCAATATCATGATCACCAATATCCCCAATATCATGATCACCAATATCCCCAATATCATGATCACCAATATCCCCAATATCATGATCACCAATATCCCCAATATCATAATCACCAATATCCCCAGTATCATGATCACTAATATCCCCAGTATCATGATCACCAATATCCCCAATATCATGATCACCAATATCATGATCACCAATATCCCCAATATCATGATCACAAATATCATGATCACCAATAACCCCAATATCATGATCACTAATATCATGATCCCCAATATCATGATCACTAATATCCCCAATACCATGATCACCAATATCCCCAATATCATGATCACCAATATCCCCAGTATCAAGATCACTAATATCCCCAGTATCAAGATCACTAATATCCCCAGTATCAAGATCACCAATATCATGATCCCTAATATCCCCAATATCATGATCACCAATATCCCCAGTATCATGATCACCAATATTATGATCACCAATATCCCCAATAACATGATCACCAATATCATGATCACCAATATCCCCAGTATCACAATCACAAACATCCCCAGTATCATGATCACCAATATCCCCAATTTCATGATCACCAATATCATGATCACCAATATCCCCAGTATCATGATCACCAATATCCCCAGTATCATGATCACCAATATCCCCAATATCATGATCACCAATATCCCCAATATCATGATCACCACATCACGATCACCAATATCATGATCACCAACATCATGATCACCAATATCCCCAGTATCGTGATCACCAATATCCCCAATATCACGATCACCAATATCCCTAATATCATGATCACCAATATCACCAATATCCCCAATATCATGATCCCCAATATCAGGATCACCAATATCCCCAGTATCATGATCACCAAAGAAGAGTAATAATCAGTGATTGTTCTAACGTTGTCATCTACAGTGGGGGGAAAAAGTATTTGATCAACTGCTGATTCTGTACGTTTGCCCACTGACAAAGAAAGGACCAGTCTATCATTTTAATGTTGGGTTTATTTGAACAGTGAGAGACAGAATAACAACAAAAATAGAGAAAAACGCATGTCAAAAATGTTATAAATTGATTTGTATTTTAATGAGGGAAATAAGTATTTGACCCCCTCTCAATCAGAAAGATTTCTGGCTCCCAGGTGTATTTTATACAGGTAACGAGCTGAGATTAGGAGCACACTCTTAAAGGGAGTGCTCCTAAACGCAGCTTGTTACCTGTATAAGAGACACCTGTCCACAGAAGCAATCAATCAATCAGATTCCAAACTCTCCACCATGGCCAAGACCAAAGAGCTCTCCAAGGATGTCAGGGACAAGATTGTAGACCTACACAAGGCTGGAATGGGCTACAAGATCATCGCCAAGCAGCTTGGTGAGAAGGTGACAACATTTGGTGCGATTATTCGCAAATGGAAGAAACACAAAAGAACTGTCAATATCCCTCGGCCTGGGGCACCATGCAAGTTCTCACCTCGTGGAGTTGCAATGATCATGAGAACGGTGAGGAATCAGCCCAGAACTACACAGGAGGATCTTGTCAATGATCTCAAGGCAGCTGGGACCATAGTCACCAAGAAAACAATTGGTAACACACTACGCCGTGAAGGACTGAAATCCTGCAGCGCCCGCAAGGTCCCCCCGCTGAAGAATACATATACATGCCCGTCTGAAGTTTGCCAATGAACATCTGAATGATTCAGAGGACAACTGGTGAAAGTGTTGTAGTCAGATGAGACCAAATTGGAGCTCTTTGGCATCAACTCAACTCGCCGTGTTTGGAGGAGGAGGAATGCTGCCTATGACCCCAAGAACACCATCTCCACCGTCAAACATGGAGGTGGAAACATTATGCTTTGGGGGTGTTTTTCTGCTAAGGGGACAGGACAACTTCACCACATCAAAGGGACGATGGACGGGGCCATGTACCGTCAAATCTTGGGTGAGAACCTCCTTCCCTCAGCCAGGGCATTGAAAATGGGTCGTGAATGGGTATTCCAGCATGACAATGACCCAAAACACACGGCCAAGGCAACAAAGGAATGGCTCAAGAAGAAGCACATTAAGGTCCTGGAGTGGCCTAGCCAGTCTCCAGACCTTAATCCCATAGAAAATCTGTGGAGGGAGGTGAAGGTTCGAGTTGCCAAACGTCAGTGTGCAAACCTTAATGACTTGGAGAAGATCTGCAAAGAGGAGTGGGACAAAATCCCTCCTGAGATGTGTGCAAACCTGGTGGCCTACTACAAGAAATGTCTGACCTCTGTGATTGCCAACAAGGGTTTTGCCACCAAGTACTAAGTCATGTTTTGCAGAGGGGTCAAATACTTATTTCCCTCATTAAAATGCAAATCAATTTATAACATTTTTGACATGCGTTTTTCTGGATTTTTGTTTTGTTTTTCTGTCTCTCACTGTTCATATAAACCTACCAATAAAATTATAGACTGATCATTTCTTTGTAAGTGGGCAAACGTACAAAATCAACAGGGGATCAAATACTTTTCCCCCCACTGTATAAATTGTCTTCCCATCCCACAATGACCACGACTACACCATAGATATCTACAGTGTGATATCATTGAGCTGGACTATACAGACACTGTATCCTTTATAACATTGATCTAGAGGTGAGACTTACAGCCGGTCAGCACAGTTGTCTGGTCGGTCCAGATATCCTCCATCCATGACGAACTTCAGGACCTGCTCGTTAGACAGGCCCTGGTACGGCTGCTCTGCTAGGGTACTGATCTCCCACAACACCACTCCAAACGACCTGACACACACACACACACACACACACACACACACACACACACACACACAAACGAGTGGCAAGGAAAAACTCCATAGGTGGATAGGTAGGGAAAAACCTTGAAGAACCAGTTAGCAGGCTCACACTCTCACAGACAGACACACAGAGACAGAGAGACAGACAGACAGAGAGACAGACACAGAGACAAACAGAGAGACAAACAGAGAGACAGTCAGGTATTCTCACCAGCAGTCAGAGTGTGCGGTGAACACTCCGTCCTTTAGAGACTCAGGAGCCATCCAGCGGACAGGAAGAAGACCCTTCCCTCCCTTACGGTAGTAGTCCGTCTCATAGATGTCTCTGGTCATACCAAAGTCTGAGGGTTGAGTAGAGAATATATTTCATTTTTATCCCAGAACAGAAACCTGCTTTGCAACAGCCTGTCAACAATTTATACAAACATTTAGAGAAAGGAGCGAAAATACAAATGACCTATATGAAAAGGCAAATACAGTTGAAGTCGGAAGTTTACAAACACCTTAGCCAAATACATTTAAACTCAGTTTTAAACAATTCCTAACATTTAATCCTAGTAAAAATTCCCTGTCTTAGGTCAGTTAGGATCACCACTTTATTTTAAGAATGTGAAATGTTAGAATAATAGTAGAGAGAATTATGTATTTCAGCTTTTATTTCTTTCATCACATTCCCAGTGGGTCAGAAGTTTACATACACTCAATTAGTATTTGGTAGCATTCCCTTTAAATTGTTTAACTTGGGTCAAACGTTTTGGGTAGCCTTCCACCAGCTTCCACAATAAGTTTGGTGAACTTTTGCCCATTCCTCCTGACAGAGTTGGTGTAACTGAGTCAGGTTTGTAGGCCTCCTTGCTCGCACACGCTTTTTCAGTTCTGCCACCAAATTTTCTATAGGATTGAGGTCAGGGCTTTGTGATGGCCACTCCAATATCTTGTCTTTGTTGTCCTTAAGCCACATTGCCCCAACTTTGGAAGTATGCTTGGGGTCATTGTCCATTTGGAAGACCCATTTGCGACCAAGCTTTAACTTCCTGACTGATGTCTTGAGATGTTGCTTCAATATATCCACATACTTTCCCTACCTCATGATGTCATCTATTTTGTGAAGTGCACCAGTCCCTCCTGCAGCAAAGCACCCCCACAACATGATGCTGCCATCACCGTGCTTCACAGTTGGGATGGTGTTCTTCGGCTTGCAAGCCTCCCCCTTTTTCCTCCAAACATAACGATGGTCATTATGGCCAAACGGTTCTAGTTTTGTTTCATCAGACCAGAGGAAATGTCTCCAAAAAGTACGATCTTTGTCCCCATGTGCATTTGCAAACCGTAGTCTGGCTTTTTTATGCCGGTTTTGGAGCAGTGGCTTCTTCCTCGCTGAGCAGCCTTTCAGGTTATGTCGATATAGGACTCGTTTTACTGTGGATATATATACTTTTGTACCGGTTTCCTCCAGCATCTTCACAAGGTCCTTTGCTGTTGTTCTGGGATTGAGTTGAACTTTACGCACCAAAGTGCGTTCATCTCTAGGATGACCGAACGCATCTCCTTCCTGAGCGGTATGACGGCTGTGTGGTCCCATGGTGTTTATACTTGCACACTATTGTTTGTACTGATGAACGTGGTACCTTCAGGCATTTGAAAATTGCTCCCAAGGATGAACAAGACTTGTGGAGGTCTACAATTATTTTTCTGAGGTCTTGGCTGATTTCTTTCGAATTTCCCACGATGTCAAGCAGAGAGGCACTGAGTTTGAAGGTAGGCCTTGAAATACATCCACAGGTACACCTCCAATTGACTCAAATGATGTCAATTAGCCTATCAGAAGCTTCTAAAGCCATGACATCATTCTGGAATTTTCGAAGCTGTTTAAAAGCACAGTCAACTTAGTGTATGTAAACCTCTGACCCACTGGAATTGCGATACAATGATTTATAAGGGAAATAATCTGTCTGTAAACAATTGTTGGAAAAATGACTTGTGTCATGCACAAAGTAGATGTCCTAACCGACTTGCCAAAACTATAGTTTGTTAACAAGAAATGTGTGAAGTGGTTGAAAAACGAGTTTTAAAGACTCCAACCTAAGTGTATGTAAACTTCCGACTTCAACTGTACATCCAAAGTGGAAAGAGCCCTAGCACCATTATGTTGCAGAATGAGAGAAATTACAGAATAATCTTTATTATCTCAGAGGGGAAATTTACTTTGCAGAAGGCAGTTAAACATGCATGTAGATGTATTTAAAAGTATTACATTGTATATGTGAGGAAGTTAGTTCCCATGCCTACTATCTTGATATGTGTGTGTGGATAACTATACTGGACCACAAGTCCCCACAACAATAGTAAACAAACAAAAATTGGACCAACTGGGGACATGTTGTTAGTCCCCACAAGGTCAAATGCTATTTCTAGGGGGTTTAGGGTTAGGAGCTAGAATGGGGTTTAGGGTTAGGAGCTAGAATGGGGTTTAGGGTTAGGAGCTAGAATGGGGTTTAGGGTTAGGGGCTAGGGTCAGTTTCAGGGTTAGGAGCTAGGGTCAGTTTCAGGGTTAGGAGCTAGGGTCAGTTTTAGGGTTAGGTTTAGGGTTAGTTTTAGGGTTAGGTTTAGGGTTAGGGGCTAGGGTTAGGGGCTAGGGTTAGGAGCTAGGGTTAGGGGCTAGGGTTAGGAGCTAGGGTTAGGGGTTCGGTTTCGGGTTAGTGGTTAGGGTTAGTTTTAGGGTTAGGGTCAGTTTTAGGGTCAGTTTTAGGGTTAGGGGTTAGGGTTAGGTTTAGGGGCTAGGATCAGTTTTAGGTTTAGGGGCAGGTTAAGGGTTAGGGGCTAGGGTCAGTTTTAGGGTTAGGGGCTAGGGTTAAGTTTAGGAGCTAGGGTTAGGGCTAGGGTTAGTTTTAGGGTTAGGGGCTAGGGTCAGTTTTAGGGTTAGGGGCTAGGGGCTAGGTTTAGGGTTAGGGGCTAGGTTTCGGGTTAGTGGCTAGGGTTAGTTTTAGGGTTAGGGGCTAGGGTCAGTTTTAGGGTTAGGGGCTAGGGTCAGTTTTAGGGTTAGGGGCTAGGTTTAGGAGCTAGGGTTAGGGGCTAGGTTTCGGGTTAGTGGCTAGGGTTAGTTTTAGGGTTAGGGGCTAGGATTAGGTTTAGGGGCTAGGATTAGGTTTAGGGGCTAGGGTTAGGTTTAGGGGCTAGGGTTAGGTTTAGGGGCTAGGGTTAGGTTTAGGGGCTAGGGTTAGGTTTAGGGGCTAGGGTTAGGTTTACGGGCTAGGGTTAGGTTTACGGGCTAGGGTTAGGTTTACGGGCTAGGGGCCATGGTTAGGGTTAGGGGTGAGGTTTTGGGGTTAAAGTTAGGGTAAAGACAGAGTGAGTGAGAGACAGTGTGAGTGTAGACTACCTCCTATCTTGACAGTGAAGTCCTGTGCCACCATGCAGTTCCTAGCGGCCAGATCTCTGTGGACAAACTTTTTGGCGTTGAGGTAGGCCATGCCGTCTGCTATCTCTGCTGTCATCTGGACCATCTCCCTCAGCGTGGGGGGCGGGCGCCTAGTAGGGTTATTCTAACAACACATGTATTAATACTAGGGCTATTCTGCAACAGGCCAGAAGGGGGCGCATAGATCACAACAATTACAAGTTATAAATATAGATGTTTTTGGGGTATTTGTGATATAGTTCAATATGAGAAGAAGGGATAGAGGAGAGGGACACAGGGTGAGGGATACAGGGTGGAGAGAGGAGAGGGATACAGGGTGGATAGAGGAGGGGGATACAGGGTGGAGAGAGGAGGGGGATACAGGGTGGAGAGAGGAGAGGGATACAGGATGGAGATAGGTGAGGGAGACAGGGTGGATAGAGGAGAGGGATACAGGGAGGATAGAGGAGAGGGATACAGGGAGGAGAGAGGAGAGGGATACAGGGTGGAGAGAGGAGAGGGATACAGGGTGGAGAGAGGAGAGGGATACAGGGTGGAGAGAGGAGAGGGATACAGGGTGGAGAGGGGAGAGGGATACAGGGTGGAGAGAGGAGAGGGATACAGGGTGGAGAGAGGAGAGGGATACAGGGTGGAGAGAGGAGAGGGATACAGGGTGGAGAGGGATACAGGGTAGAGAGAGGAGAGGGAGACAGGGTGGAGAGAGGAGAGGGAGACAGGGTGAGGGATACAGGGTGGAGAGAGGAGAGGGAGACAGGGTGAGGGATACAGGGTGGATAGAGGAGAGGGATACTGGGTGGAGAGGGATACAGGTTGGAGAGGGGAGAGGGATACAGGGTGGAGAGAGGAGAGGTATACAGGGTGGAGAGGGATACAGGGTGGAGAGAGGAGAGGGAGACAGGGTGAGGGATACAGGGTGGAGAGAGGAGAGGGAGACAGGGTGGAGAGAGGAGAGGGATACAGGGTGAGGGATACAGGGTGGAGAAAGGAGAGGGAGACAGGGTGAGGGATACAGGGTGGATAGAGGAGAGGGATACTGGGTGGAGAGGGATACAGGTTGGAGAGGGGAGAGGGATACAGGGTGGAGAGAGGAGAGGTATACAGGGTGGAGAGGGATACAGGGTGGAGAGGGATACAGAGGGAGAGAGGAGAGGGATACAGGGTGAAGAGAGGAGAGGGATACAGGGTGGAGAGAGGAGAGGGAGACAGGGTGAGGGAGACAGGGTGGAGAGAGGAGAGGGATACAGGGTGGAGAGAGGAGAGGGATACAGGGTGGAGAGGAGAGGGATACAGGGTGGAGAGAGGAGAGGGATACAGGGTGGAGAGAGGAGAGGGATACAGGGTGGAGAGAGGAGAGGGATACAGGGTGGATAGAGCTGCTGCCTGCAGGGGTAGACTAGCCCCCAGGACAGGGATCCCAATAATGTGTGTGTGTGTACCTCAGAGTCGGGGCGGAGGCAGCGCAGGTAGCTCTTCAGGTCGCCATGGGTCATCAGCTCCATGACAACTAGAGTGGGCTGGCCCTTAGAGACCACACCCATCAGACGCACCTGAGAAGAAACCATTTCGTTTCCGTTGCTTTGATTCTTACACCTCGGTAGTTAACCAACACTTTAAACAAACATGTCTTGTGATCATCATGGTATGTGGTCTCACCTTCATTAGCTGCTAAATGACTCAAATGTGAATGTAAGGTGGCATCACCTTCTATAGACACTGTAGCAGCAAGTAAAGCCCTTCATGATGGAGGCCTTATTGAGGAACTCTCCTATCTCCCCCTCTCTCTCTCGCCATCCTATCCCTCTCGCCATCCTCTCTCTCTCCCTCTCTCTCGCCATCCTATCCCCTCTCACCATCCCCTCTCCCCATTCTCTCCCTCTCTCACCATTCTCTCTCTCACTCCATCCTCTCTCGCCATCCTCTCCCCCTCTCTCTCGCCATGCTCTCTCTCTCGCCATCCTCTCTCTCTCCGTCTCTCGACATCCTCTCTCTCCGTCTCTCGACATCCCCTCTCGCGCCATCCTCTCTCTCGCTCTCTCTATCCCGCTCTCCTCTCCCTTTCACACTCCTCTCTTGCTCTCCATCTCGCTATCCTTTCCTTTTTGCTCTCTATCTCACTATCATCTCTCTCTATCCTCTCTCCATCCATCCATCTCTCTTACCACATGGTGACAGGTGAAGCCCTTCATGACGGAGGCCTCGTTGAGGAACTCTATCCTCTCTCTCAGACTGGCCGACTCGTTGACCGTCTTCACAGCCACGTGCGTCTCCGGCTCTCCCTTCACGATGTCCTTGGCGATGCCCTCGTAGACCATGCCGAACGAGCCCTGACCCAGCTCTCGTAGGATGTTAATCTTATCCCTGCCCACCTCCCAGTCGTCTGGCTCGTACACTGGAGAGAACACACACACACACACACACACACACACACACACACAGTAAACTCCTGGGGCCGTGCGTACATTTTCTTACAAAATTCTGGTGTACGTGGAGATTGTAGGATTTGCGTGCGCAACAAATGATTGGGATTTATTGAACTGTCGCACACAAACATATCCACATATTTTCATTGACGAATCAGAGTAAAACTACATTTGTACGGTCGTGAACGAGCTCTACAACCACGACTGGAAAATGCCCTCGATTCAATTTTATAAAAATGAAATTTGATGATATTTGAAGGAAACCAGATCAAAGTATGAAATCAGATCAAAGCAACAGTCATTTTGTAGAAGCAAAGCGACTGTTGCTTCTACATTGATGAAGTTTGATCATAAAGTTACTGGTCCCCTCCCCTGTTTAAAATAAGGTGACGTCACCTTAACTCTCACTTTAATACACCAATGGTAACACGATATTCTCTTATCTAATTTAAATAAGTACCACCTTGCAACCAACATCGAAGGAGGCGTGTTTGCAGAGGAGCTTGGTTTATATAGCTAGATGGCCAAAATTTTACTGTAGGGTGTCAGCAATTATTATTAAAAGTTTCCCCTTTCATCTGTGTCTGGTGTTAGCTAGTTACTGGCTAGCTAGGTCTTCATCCGTGTCTGGTGTTAGCTAGTTACTGGCTAGCTAGGTCTTCATCTGTGTCTGGTGTTAGCTAGTTACTGGCTAGCTAGGTCTTCATCTGTATCTGGTGGTAGCTAGTTACTGGCTAGCTAGGTCTTCATCTGTGTCTGGTGTTAGCTAGTTACTGGCTAGCTAGGTCTTCATCTGTTGTTAGCTAGTTACTTGTTATCTAGGTCTTCATCTGTGTCTGGTGTTAGCTAGTTACTGGCTAGCTAGGTCTTCATCTGTATCTGGTGTTAGCTAGTTACTGGCTAGCTAGGTCTTCATCTGTGTCTGGTGTTAGCTAGTTACTGGCTAGCTAGGTCTTCATCTGTGTCTGGTGTTAGCTAGTTACTGGCTAGCTAGGTCTTCATCTGTGTCTGGTGTTAGCTAGTTACTGGCTAGCTAGGTCTTCATCTGTATCTGGTGTTAGCTAGTTACTGGCTAGCTAGGTCTTCATCTGTGTCTGGTGTTAGCTAGTTACTGGCTAGCTAGGTCTTCATCCGTGTCTGGTGTTAGCTAGTTACTGGCTAGCTAGGTCTTCATCCGTGTCTGGTGTTAGCTAGTTACTGGCTAGCTAGGTCTTCATCCGTGTCTGGTGTTAGCTAGTTACTGGCTAGCTAGGTCTTCATCTGTGTCTGGTGTTAGCTAGTTACTGGCTAGCTAGGTCTTCATCCGTGTCTGGTGTTAGCTAGTTACTGGCTAGCTAGGTCTTCATCCGTGTCTGGTGTTAGCTAGTTACTGGCTAGCTAGGTCTTCATCTGTGTCTGGTGTTAGCTAGTTACTGGCTAGCTAGGTCTTCATCTGTGTCTGGTGTTAGCTAGTTACTGGCTAGCTAGGTCTTCATCTGTGTCTGGTGTTAGCTAGTTACTGGCTAGCTAGGTCTTCATCTGTGTCTGGTGTTAGTTAGTGACTGGCTAGCTAGGTCTTCATCTGTGTCTGGTGTTAGCTAGTTATTGGCTAGCTAGGTCTTCATCTGTGTCTGGTGTTAGCTAGTTACTGGCTAGCTAGGTCTTCATCTGTCTGGTGTTAGCTAGTTACTGGCTAGCTAGGTCTTCATCTGTGTCTGGTGTTAGCTAGTTACTGGCTAGCTAGGTCTTCATCTGTGTCTGGTGTTAGCTAGTTACTGGCTAGCTAGGTCTTCATCTGTGTCTGGTGTTAGCTAGTTACTGGCTAGCTAGGTCTTCATCTGTCTGGTGTTAGCTAGTTACTGGCTAGCTAGGTCTTCATCTGTGTCTGGTGTAAGCTAGGATCCCTGTGGCTCAGTTGGTAGAGCATGGTGTTTGCAACGCCAGCATGGTGTTTGCAACGCCAGGTTTGTGGGTTCGAGTCCCACGGGGGGCCAGTACAAAAAGAATGCATGAAATGAAATGTATGCATTCACTACTGTAAGTCGCTCTGGATTAGAGCGTCTGCTAAATGACTAAAATGTAAAAATGTAAATGTTACTGGCTAGCTAGGTCTTCAGCCAGCATGGAACAAAAGGGGAGAGAGGGTCATTCAAAACTCAGTTGTCAAGTCAACACATAAGTCAGTGCTGCGGTGAACCGCATCACAAGAGACATGCTAAATGGGAGATGTTTAAAAAAAAGTATATAGTGCCTTTGGAAAGTATTCAGACCCCTTCACTTATTCCACATTTTGTTACATTACAGCCTTATTCTAAAATTGATTCATTTGTTTTTCTCGCCATCAATCTACACACAATACCCCATAATGATAAAAAAAACTGAAATATCACATTTACAAGTACTCAGAAAGTAAAGTACCCTTTAGTCAGTACTTTGTTAAAGCACCTTTAGCAACGATTACAGCATCGAGTCTTCTTGGGTATTAGGCTACAAGCTTGGCACACCTTTATTTGGAGAGTTTCTCCCATTCTTCTCTGCAGATCCTCTCAAGCTCTGTCAGGTTGGATGTGGAGCGTTGCTGCATAGCTATTTTCAGGTTTCTCCAGAGATGTTCGATCGTGTTCAAGTCCGGGCTCTGGCTGAGCTGTCCACTCAAGGACATTCAGAGACTTGTCCTAAAGCCACTCCGGCGTTGTCTTGGCTGTGTGCTTAGGTTTGTTGTCCTGTTGGAAGGTGAACCTTCGTCCCAGTCTGAGGTCCTGAGCGCTATGGAGCTGGTTTTCATCAAGGGTCACTCTGTACTTTTCTCTGTTCATCTTTCCCCCGAACCTGACCATTCTCCCAGTCCCTGCCGCTGAAAAACATCCCCACAGAATGATGCTTCACTGTAGGGATGGTGCCAGGTTTCCTCCAGATGTGACGTTTGGCATTCAGGCCAAAGAGTTCAATCTTGGTTTCATCAGACCAGAGAATCTTGTTTCTCATGGTCTGAGAGTCTGTAGGTGCCTTTTGACAAACTCCAAGCGGGCTGTCATGTGCCTTTTACTGAGGAGTGGCTTCCGTCTCGTCACTCTACCACGAAGGCCTGATTGGTGGAGTGCTGCAGAGATGGTTGTCCTTCTGGAAGGTTCTCCCATCTCCACTGAAGAACTCTGGAGCTCTGTCAGAGTGACCATTGGGTTCTTGGTCACCTCCCTGATTGCTCAGTTTGGACAGGCAGCCAGCTCTAGGAAGAGTCTTGGTGGTTCCAAACTACAAACCTGTATTCACTTTGTCATTATGGGGTATTGTATGTAGATTGATGAGGAAAATGTTTTATTAAATCCATTTTAGAATAAGGCTGTAAGGTAATAAAATGTGGAAAAGGGGAAGGGGTCTGAATACTTTCTGAATGCACTGTATATCATTGATGCAATTTCAATGTTCAGTTGCTTTGTGTATCACCAAATTTGCTTGAGATGATTTTACAGCAACACTGCTAAACACACCCAAGTTTCTTGACGTTTCAAAGAGCTGTCAGTCAAGGTGAGCTCATGAACATAAGCTCCCCGCCCACTCAGCCTGTCTTTTCAAACTTCCTGGTAGTTAGCCATGAGAGGAAAATTCCTGTTCAGGAAGTTTAAAAAAAATGTTGCATGCCGCCTATAGTGAGTGCCAAACAATGGCCGCGCATTCTGCAAGATGGATGGTCTATTGAAAAATATCAAAGTAAATGCTGCCGACAGCCCACACTTCTATGTAAAATGGGAATTGTTCAATATTTTGTTTATCAATACATGATTGTGTTTCTATCTCCTGCCTTGGTATAGGCTCTGATTAAATACACTATTATGTCACACTCCTATCGCAGAGCAATACTGTAGCCTACCCATACTGTCATAGGCTACCGGTCTATTTACTTATGAGAACGATTGGCTATTGAATGAGCGACGGATAAATAGTAGCCTAATATATCTTGTGTAGCAGAATAAACCAGTCATGTCAGAAACGGACAGACATGCTCCGCATATGATTATGATTCAGGCCCATATAATAAAAAGTGAAGGAAATATATTAGGTGACTACGCAATCTTCTTACCAACAGCAAATGCATCTGTTTTATCATTAGGCCTTTTACGTTTTTATGTTTTTATCAGCATTATTATAATAAACAAACAACTTCATTTCCTCCAAAAATAACAATACTAGCTTGCAATACAGTTGCTCAACCACTAGAAGTTGGGCGTAGGCAAGGTCTGAGATGTACATGGGAGGTACGCAAACTCTCCCGTCAAGTTCAACATTTGATAAATAACAACCTTTGGCGGGAAAAACAGCCTTACTTTTATTGCGGGCATGCACTTTAGATAAATGAGGCCCCTTGACGCTATAATCCACAAACGATCAAGTATTGTACTTCTCTAATTCTCATAGCCAGCTAGTATGTGTCAGTGATTGCCTACTTACACGGCATACTAGTTTCAACATCAAAATACAGTCCGCAATGCTTTTATACAGGTGTACTCCCCAAAGGTCAGCTGAGAACATAGAAATCAGTTTAGAATGTGTCCTTACTGTCAGCAGCACTGAGGTACTCTGGGTTAGAGGAGGTGTAGAGGGGTCCAGAGGGGCCCTGGGTTTGCCTTGGTGGGAAAAACAAGGAGGTAGAGTTAAGCAATAAGGCATTAGGAGGTGTGGTACAGTGCATTTGGACAGTATTCAGCCCCTTTACTTTCCCCACATTGCTAAGTTACAGCCTTATTCTAAAAATGCAGATTTTTTTTAAGCATTCTCAATCTACACACAACACCCCATAATGACAACGCAAAAACAGAGTTTATTTTTGTTGTTGTTGCAAATGTAAAAAAAAACCTGAAAAAACAATTTACATAAATATTCAGACCCATTGCTCAGTAATTTGTTGAAGCACCTTCGGCAGCGATTACAGCCTCGAGTCTTCTTGGGTATGACACTACAAGCTTGGCACATCTGTATTTGGGGAGTTTCTCCCATTCTTCTCTGCAGATCCTCTCAAGCTCTGTCAGGTTGGATGGGGAGCGTCGCTGCACAGCCATTTTCAGGTCTCTCCAGAGATGTTTGATCGGGTTCAAGTCTGGACTCTGGCTGGGCCACTCAAGGACATTGAGACTTGTCTCGAAGCCACTCCTGCGTTCTCTTGGTTGGGTGTTTTCATCAAGGATCACTCTGTGCTTTGCTCTGTTCATATTTCCCTCGATCCTGATTAGTCTCCCAGTCCCTGCTGCTGAACCCCCCCCCCCCCCCCGCCCCGCCACTCACCGTAGGGATAGTATTGGCTAGGTGATGAGCGTTGCCTGGTTTCCTCCAGACATACCGCTTGGCATCCAGGCCAAAGAGTTCAATATTGGTTTCATCAGACCAGAGAATCTTGTTTCTCATGGTCTGAGAGTCCTTCAGGTCCCTTTTCGCAAACTCCAAGTGGGCTGTCATGTGCCTTTTACTGAGGAGTGGCTTCTGTCTGGCCCCCTCTAACATAAAGGCCTGATTGGTGGAGTGCTGCAGAGATGATTGCCCTTCTGGAAGGTTCTTCCATCTCCACAGAGGAACTCTGGAGCGCTGTCAGAGTGACCATCGGGTTTTTGGTCACCTCCCTGACCAAGGCCCTTCTCCCCCAATTGCTCAGTTTGGCCGGGCGGCCAGCTCTAGGAAGAGACTTGGTGGTTCCAAACTTCTTCCATTTAAGAATGATGGGGGCCACTGTGTTCTAGGGGACCTTCAATGCTGCAGAATTTTTTTGCTACCCTTCCCCAGATCTGTGCCTCGACACAATCCTGTCTCTGAGCTCTACGGACAATTCCTTCGAACTCATGGCTTGGTTTTTGCTCTGACATGCACTGTCAACTGTGGGACCTTATATAGACAGGTGTGTGCCTTTCCAAATCATGTCCAATCAATTGAATTTACCACAGGTGGACTCCAATCAAGTTGTAGAAACATCAAGGATGATCAATGGAAACAGGATGCACCTGAGCTCAATTTCGAGTCTCATAGCAAAGGATCTGAATACTTACGTAAATAAAGTATTTCCGTTTTTATATCTAATACATTTGCAAAAACAATTAAAAACCTGTTTTCACTTTGTCATTATGGGGTACTGTGTGTACATTGATGAGGATTATTCAAAAAAATATATATTTTAGAATAAGGCTGTAAAGTAACAAAATGTGAAAAAAGTGAAAGGGTCTGAATACTTTCCGAAGGCACTGTGTTTGGCCAATATAGCACGCCTAAGGGCTGTTCTTATTTGTTCTTAAAACAAATGTTTTATCATACCCGTGGTATATGGTCTGATATACCACGGCTTTCAGCCAATGAGCATTCAGGGCTCGAACCCCCCAGTTTATAATTAATAATATATCATGATTATATAACAAGTAACAACACAGAGATACCAAATCAATACCATAATAACCCTAAAGTTAATCCAGGTATCAGAGTGTACACACTAGGAGTAACATTACTATAATAACAGAGAGCGACCTATGACCAGCCTCACTGTAAACACAACCTGATTAAACCAAATCAAAGTCTTCATTTATAACCACCTTTTTTAAACTGTAATTATGGACGCTAAGACTCTTTTTTTTTATTTTATTGAATGTAGAATTTTTTCCCCCTCAATGTATAGTCTGACTGTAAAAGTAAATCATAATAAAGTAAGTATAATTTAGCCTGGTCTTGAAATAATATACAAATCTAGACTACTAGTAGTTGAGCCATTTGTCTTAGTGCTGGGCTGGAACAAAAGCCTATAGTTACTGCTGGTGTATCAGGAGAAAAGCTGTGCATCACAGCTGAGACTACACACCAGCTTCTTTCATACACAGTTGGGTTGGCTGAAGACAGACAGATTGCAGAGAAGCCATAAGACCTACTTCTTCCTGAACATGACGAATCCTCCCGCTGCCACCAGTATCAGTAGAACCATGAAGATGACTGGACCAATGATAATCAATAGGTTGGATGGGTCCACCCCTAAAAAACACGTTGCCATGGAGTTTTAGGCCAGGCTACTGCTAACGTAAAAAAGCTCTATATTCAAATGATATTGGATTGATTCACTGATTGGTCAAGCTGTCTGTGGTGCGTGTCTCTTACGGAGGTCCTGTACGTAGAAGTGTGTGGGGTCGGTCCAGGAGCCGTTTCCTGCCAGCGACGTGGCTCGGATCCTCACAGTGTAGTTCCCAGGGTGCACCACTCTCAGCCTGCAGCCCTCCGACTGCTGGTACATCTTCCTGGACACACAGTGGTGCAACTCCTAGAACGAACACACACACACACAGACACGAGATGTTTAATTTATTTATATATATTTTTTTTAGGAGGAGAGGAGTTGGAGGGTGGAGAGAAGGGTTGAATAAACCAATTATGTATATAAATGAAATGTGAACGAATGAAAGTAGGAAACGTAATATTACACTAGGAACACGTCGAGCTAATAGAGTAGACCGTCTAAGCCAATCAGAGATGTGTTTTTGAAATCACTACATTAACAGCCAACAACTGATTTGAGAAAAACATGTTTGTTTGACCACCATCGGAGTTATGTTGTTTTCAACATCAGTAATATCAGCTGTACCCAGTGTGATGTTGCCATGGTAACTAAAACAGAGTGCTGATGCAACATGGCTATTGTTACATTAACGGTCCTATTTTAGAAATGAGAGCAGAGAGACTTGTGTTCAACGCATCTGAATTATACCAAGTGAGACTGTGGGCACAGCATATTTCCAGTATTTTAAGTGTGTGTTTGTTTTCATGCCTGTGTGTTTATCTGCTCACCTCTGTGTCTCCCAGTCTCTTGTAGTTGACTTCGTACAGGATGATCATTCCATTGGGAGCTTTAGGCTCCAGCCATTTGATGTGAACAGAGTACTCGGACACATCATAGCTGATGGGGCCCACGATGTCATCTGCTTTGTCTGTTGGCAAGATACACAAGGTTTTAAAATGGCCTCTGTTGACAGGATACACAAGGTTTTAAGATGGCCTCTGTTGACAGGATACAAAAGGTTTTAAGATGGCCTCTGTTGACAGGATACAAAAGGTTTTAAGATGGCCTCTGTTGACAGGATACAAAAGGTTTTAAGATGGCCTCTGTTGACAGGATACAAAAGGTTTTAAGATGGCCTCTGTTGACAGGATACAAAAGGTTTTAAGATGGCCTCTGTTGACAGGATACAAAAGGTTTTAAGATGGCCTCTGTTGACAGGATACAAAAGGTTTTAAGATGGCCTCTGTTGACAGGATACAAAAGGTTTTAAGATGGCCTCTGTTGACAGGATACAAAAGGTTTTAAGATGGCCTCTGTTGACAGGATACAAAAGGTTTTAAGATGGCCTCTGTTGACAGGATACAAAAGGTTTTAAGATGGCCTCTGTTGACAGGATACAAAAGGTTTTAAGATGGCCTCTGTTGACAGGATACAAAAGGTTTTAAGATGGCCTCTGTTGACAGGATACAAAAGGTTTTAAGATGGCCTCTGTTGACAGGATACAAAAAGTTTTTAGATGGCCTCTGTTGACAGGATACAAAAGGTTTTAAGATGGCCTCTGTTGACAGGATACACAAGGTTTTAAGATGGCCTCTGTTGACAGGATACACAAGGTTTTAAGATGGCCTCTGTTGACAGGATACACAAGGTTTTAAGATGGCCTCTTTGGCTGTTAGCAGGATACACAAGGTGTTAAAATGACCTCTTTACTCTATCCCAATACCACAAACCTCAACATCTCAGATCTATAAATACTGTGTAAAAGTAGACAAAAAAATGATATGCACTTGTTAAACTGCTTTTTTACTTCTGACATTGCGTTCTTAAGTGGGTGTGCAGTGTAGACTGTGCGCAAGTGTACTGTACTTAAGCAATAAGGCCCGAGGGGGTGTGGTATATGGCTGTCAGCCAATCAGCATTCAGGGCTCAAACCACCCAGTTTATAATGGCCAATATACCACAGCTAAGGGCTGTCCTTAAAGGGATACTTTTTGATTTTGGCAATGAGGCCCTTTATCTACTTCTCCAAAGTTGCATGAACTCGTGGATACCATTGTTATGTTTCTGTGCCAAAGCTAACTAGCATTAGCGCAATGACTGGAAGTCTATGCTAGCAGATACCCATAGACTTCCAGTCATTGCGCTAACGCTAGTTAGTAATTGCACTAACTAGCGAATGCTGACATAAAAATGGTATCTACGAGTTCATCTGACTCTGGGGAAGTAAATTAAAGGTCTCATTGCCAAAATCCTGAAGTATCCCTTTAAAGCGTCAACATCCCTAGGTTCGGTTGGTGCCTAGCCGAACTCGGCTAGGTGAACCGAATGAGTGTGCTCGCATACTCCCTTAAAAGATCTTCACTAGAAAAACGATAGCAATAGTACTGTTTGTCCATCTTGAGATGCCGTAGCCCATATACACTGCTTCAAAATAGTCAAAAATGAATCTAAGCTAACTCAAGATAACTGTCATTCATTTCAAGGAGACCTTAGTCGCGCAATTCTACATCTAACTAAGATGTAAAAACATGTGAATGTTTTGTCTCTCATTAAACAAGAAAAATACTTAATTGAAGAATCCCTACTTGGGCTACCAACATCAGCTTGCCTTGAGACATTTTCTGTTGTTGTTGTTGTTGTGCACGAAGAGCTGAAAAACCCTTGCCGAAGACCAAAACATAATATGATGTGGTCGAAATACATGCACAAATGTTCCAAACTGTTTCGGATGGTACGCATGCGGACGCCTTTACGCACAACACGAAGCGGAGTGCCTGGATACAGCCTATATACGTGGTATATTAGCCATAAACCACAAGTCCCCGAGGTATAAACTGGTTACCAACATAAATAGAACAGTAAACAAGTATTTTTTTTGCGTCATACCTGTGGTATATTGTCTGATATACACACGACTGAAATGCTGTTTCAGCCAATCAGCAGCCAGGAATCAAACTACCAGGTTTATAATGGTGTGTAGATAGCCTCACCCTCAGGCATGGTGCGAGCTGAGACGAAGGCTGCCATACTGCAGCGTGAGGGGTTTGTGAGGTGGTTGCAGGCCAACACATCGATCTTGAACGAGGTGAAGTGTCGGAGGCCGGAGATGACCGTGGACTCCTTGGAGAACACAGTCAGCTGGATCTTAGTGCGCTCCACACCATCCTCATCGTTGTCTGGGCCGCGGGTGGCGTAACCTTCCGGCAGGGTGGGGGGCTTTGTCACGAACGAAGGCTGCGTTTCATTAGCTACGCCCATGGCTGAGCGGCGCTGTCTGGTTGACCTGGGGGATAATCAATCAATCAAATTGTATTGATTTAGTGTTAAACACATCATACTGTTAAGGTTACCTCTACTGAGCAGAGTGCTGACGAGAGACTTAGTGCAGGTAACTTCTAAATATTTACCGCCAGGGGGAGCACTGGGGCTTCGATTAGCATTGAAGGGCATCCAATTCTGATCTTTTTGCCACTAATTGGTCTTCTGACCAATCAGATATTTTGCCACTAATTGGTCTTCTGACCAATCAGATCAGATATTTTGCCACCAATTGGTCTTCTGACCAATCAGATCAGATATTTTGCCACTAATTGGTCTTCTGACCAATCAGATCAGATATTTTGCCACCAATTGGTCTTCTGACCAATCAGATCAGATATTTTGCCACTAATTGGTCTTCTGACCAATCAGATCAGATATTTTGCCACTAATTGGTCTTCTGACCAATCAGATCAGATATTTTGCCAATAATTGGGCAAAAGATAAGAATTGTGCTGCCTGTGTAAATGCAGCATTAGGTTTTAAATCACAGGATAGAGACAGAGCTGATCTAAAACTCCTATTTGGGGATTTGTGTGTAAATGTTATATATATATATATATATTTGTTTTGTACCCTAACTACAAAACTAATGTCCCAATTAGGACAATAAATACATTGATTAATTGACTGACTGATTGACTGACTGTCTGTGTTGGCTGGCTGGCTAGCTAGCTGGCTGATTGGCTGGCTGATGTAGTTGTCATACATACTTGAGCAGGAAGACCTCATTGTGGATGTAGTTCTCAAAGGTCTTGCGGTACTCTGAGTCCTCGGCCTCCTTCTTCAGTTGTTTCTCTGTTTTGGGACAGGCACAACAGCGGCCACCCTGACCCTCATCCTCAGTCTGGTTCCACTTAGCCTCTTCGTCACTGTCGACCTGGGTGGGCACCCGCGAAGGCAGCTTCATACCTAAACAGAGAGAGAGAGGGAGAGAGTTAAAGACAGAGAGAGATAGACACCTGCGATGGCAGATTGATGCCTGGACGGAGGGAGGGAGCGCGAGAGAGACAGAGTTAGACAGATAGACACCAGCGATGGCAGATTGATGCCTGGACGGAGGGAGGGAGCGAGAGAGAGACAGAGTTAGACAGATAGACACCAGCGATGGCAGCTTCATACCTGAAGGAAGAGAGGGAGGGAGTTTTCCCCTTTAGTTAACACTAGTTGTGTGTAGTGGAGGGTATACGTATGTTTACCCACTTATTTTTCAGTGGGCATTGTGATTACTCACTTCTTATTCCCCACTGATGTTTTATCAAAGTAGTGTAATGGAGGTATACGTCATATCAATTAATAAGGCTGATGGAACAGGTCAGAATGTTTAGCTTCAAATGTTGATAAATATTATTTCTTCACATTTTAGGCGCAGCAATGTACACGTCGGTAGACCTACGCATGAATGTTCTAAAATGCAGTTTTTGCGGGAAACACAGTTCTAAAATGAGCACAGCACATGCGAGCAGTTTCATGCCAGAGATGGGAATATCCATTCCAAATGTAGGAAAGGGGGAAGATCTAAAGATGCAACAACTATCATGGGTTGCTAGTATGACTTGGAGAATGCCTTTGGGTGCTAGATAATGAAAGAAAAATAAATAGGAGAACGCATATGAGGAAGTCTTCATAAAAAATAATTACCTCTACGTTTCTATGGTGGGATTTTGACTATAGGCTACTTTGAAGAAAGGTAAGACATGCCTCATAATATGTAGTAAAACATCCAGGTATCAAACAATTAAGGGAAAAATCTAGATTCTAACGATAGGCCTAACCTTCTCAATGAAATGCCTATACCTACAGTATGCCTACCTGGCAGAATGATATCATGATTATTTACATCAATCCAGTGGGCATTTATTTTGAACTCTTCATGTGCTACAGAAACACTGCTAACCCAATGACAGTGCTAGATGTATGCACACTTAAAGGGTAACTACACAAAAAAAAACTACATTTCTTATATTTTTCCCGGACCTCAAAAGTGGTCCTCCTGATGTTGTTTAAGCATCGTTATAAACTTAGAACATACAATGTTGTTGTTTCTCTATTAAGAGAGAGCAACAACAAAAAAATGAAATAAATTGAAACAAATCTGAAACCTGTGAATTTCTGACTCAATTGACAGCCTCATTTATCGGTTTCAATTGTAGGTTCTACTATTAGCCTACTGAACAGTACATCTTGGGTAGGCCTGACTGTGAAAGACCAATATAGGATTTATCATTATAGATCATTCACAGTTTATGTCACCGTTTCTCATAGAATTTTTCACACAGGGTGCCTTTCCTTCGCCGGGCGGGCCATATTGATTTTTTGCAATATATGGATCTGTGCCATTTACTTTGAACTGGACTGTATTTACAGCATGTGAGTAGATGCACATCTTTTGAGATCAAAACAAGAAAGGCCTGTAGCCACCAGTGCAGTGCACATTTGTTCATATTCCTTGCAAGTTAGTGAATTATTAGCCCAGTTATAGCTACTTTGTAGTCAACAACGGGGGAGTGGTTGCTTCCTACAACAGCACAACATGTGTACATTTCTAGCCTTCTTTGAAAAGTGAGTCAGGTAAAGAGCTTTTTTTTTTATGTCTTAAAGGGGCCATGTTGTATTTTGAGAAAGGCTTGAATAAGCTAAGTAGCCAATAGGCAGAGGGTAGCATAATTTGACTGATTCTCTGTAATAATGGTATGGGAATAATAATATGTTTCATTTTGTAAAGTGGTTTGTTGCATCAAACACCACAACATTTTCACCTCCATTTTCAGTGAAGGAGAAGTGAATAAACAGGTTAATGTCAAGCCCTGCATATTTTCTTCCCAAAGTCTCATGGAATGTGGTCCCGTGTGGCTCAGGTGGTAGAGCATGGCGCTTGCAATGCCAGGGCTGTGGGTTCCATTCCCACGGTGGACCAGTACAAAAAAATGGTATGAAAAAGCATGCACTCACCTACATTTAACATCACACATTGTCTCCTACTGTAGGCAAACTGTAACTTAAAGCGGGTATAGCCTCAGTGTTCACAGTAAACAACCGCCAGAACTTTCACAATGTTCAAGTTTGCGCTCAGCAGACAGGAAATTTGCTCAGTGCTGAAAAACAAATAGAGGGAACATTGGTCAAGACTCCATCCTGTCAGTAACTGTCCTCAGTGCCTAAAACAACCCTCACATGATCCCCTCCAGACTAGTGTTGTCTAGACCGTCTGGGTGAGCGCTTGGGAGTAGACGAGGAAGTTAAAGTGGAGCTTGTCTGTGTGACACAGAGTGAGTGGCTCCCACTTGTTAGTGCAAGGCCAAATCAGGTAAGAAACTATTCCAACCACCTCTGAATCACAGTCCCTCACACACACACACCAACATTTCTGGCAGTAGTCCAACAGAATAAATCGGGAAATATATTTGTATTATATTGTATTTTGTAAATGCTCCCTTGTGAAATATACCTTGGTTCCAATGGGACTCCCTGTTATAATAAATGTTAAATAAATAGAGCTGTGAATTGCCATTGACCTCACAATACTGAGAGGATATTGCGATTCGCACGATTCTATATGTATTGCGATTCGATCCTGCCATTTTATTTGCGATCGGATGTTCCAAACATATTGCGCACCCCGTCTGCTGCAGAGGGACAAGAGAGAGCTATGAGAAAATGAGTTTTGATCAGTCATGGAAATAAAAGGGTTGAAAACATGATGGCTCACCATTTAAAAAGAACATGGCTGCTCTACTTGTTGGGGGCGGAGCCTTTGGCAGAGCTGATAAGGAACAATCAAAGTATTGTGGGTGTTTCTGCATGCGGTCTTCAGCACAGGATTTCTCTCTACGCGGATGATGTCTTGCTCTACATATCCAACCCTGACAAATCTCTCCCCTCCTATTTTAGACACAATAACAAAGTATGGCAAGTTTTCAGGATATAAGATTCATTTGAACAAATCCACTGTTTGCCCTCTCAATCTTACACTCAACGGCTCAGTTAAGACACTCTGCCCGTTCCAATGTAAGACACAGGGGTTTCAATACCTTGGGATCTTTGTAACACCAGATATGAACGGCCTTTTTAAGGAAAATGATCGCCCCTTGTCCTGAATCAAATCAAGAATGATCTCCAAACCTGGATCTCCCTCCCAATCAGCGTAGTGGGAAGAATCAATGTTATCTGTATGAACATTCTCCCTAGATTGAACTATTTCAGATACTCCCATGTTATCTCCCAGTTTATTTTTTCAAAACCACCAACCAAAGCATCACCAAATGTATATGGGGCAATAAAAAAAACCTAGAATCAAGTTCTCCACTCTATCGAAACCTGAATCTAAGGGTGGTCTTGCCCTTCCCTGCCTTCAATTGTACTACTGGTCTACCCAAATCCACAACATGCTAACATGGATCACAAACAGACAAAACTCAATGTGGATTCAGATAGAGGCCCAAATCCTGTGGTTCATTGCCCCTAAACTCAATTATATTCATGAATAACATTAGTGAAGTGGGCAACATAGCCAAAACCTTTGTCATTTACAGCACCCTATTAGCATGGAATGACTGTAGGAAATACCTTGGCATTTCCTCCCAGATATGCTCTCACTCACCTATGTTATGCAACCCAGACTTGCTAAAAGCCCTGAGGGATGCCTCTCACCTATAGTATACAACCCAGACTTGCTAAAAGCCCTGAGGGATGCCTCTCACCTATAGTATACAACCCAGACTTGCTAAAAGCCCTGAGGGATGCCTCTCACCTATAGTATACAACCCAGACTTGCTAAAAGCCCTGAGGGATGCCACTCATCTATAGTATACAGCCCAGACTTGCTAAAAGCCCTGAGGGATGCCACTCACCTATAGTATACAACCCAGACTTGCTAAAAGCCCTGAGGGATGCCACTCATCTATAGTATACAGCCCAGACTTGCTAAAAGCCCTGAGGGATGCCACTCATCTATAGTATACAGCCCAGACTTGCTAAAAGCCCTGAGGGATGCCATTCACCTATAGTATACAACCCAGACTTGCTAAAAGCCCTGAGGGATGCCTCTCACCTATAGCATACCAGTCAGATTTGCTAAAAGCCCCAAGGGATGCCAACTTTAATCTTTGGTGTATTCTGGGGATCAGGACCTTTTCAGACGTGTTTCATCACAACATAACTACACTGAAATCCTTTCAAGAGTTTTTGTTGTTGTTGTAATATCTTCAAATTAGACACATCATTTCCTCATTCACTTCCAAGGGGAGGTTTAGAGTTCAGCTGAATGAAGTTGAGACCCTTCTTGCTACAGGACAATCCATCAAAGACTAAATCTCCTATATCTGTAGACTCCTTTCTGAGAATGTGGGCTCCTCCTTTACTACAGTGAAAAGAATCTGGGAAAAGGATCTCTGTCTGACTATCAGTGATGAGTTATGGTGGATGTTTGCTACAAGGTATACTGCTCCTCTACTAATGTAAAAATTAAAGAATCTAATTACAAATGTTTATACACATGTTATTACACCCCAGTGAGACTTTGGGGCGGCAGGTAGCCTAGTGGTTAGAGCGTTGGACTAGTAACCGAAAGGTTGCAAGATCGAATCCCGAGCTGATAAGGTAAAAATCTGTTGTTCTGCCCCTGAACAAGGCAGTTAACCCACTGTTCCCTGGTAGGCCGTCATTGTAAATAAGAATGTGTTCTTAACTGACTTGCCTAGTTAAATAAAAGCTAAAATAAAATAAATAAATAGAATGAATGAATATAGACATTTCTCCTGATTGGAGAAGATGTATAATATTTACACTTTCAGAGGTACATGTGTAAATATTTGTATGAACATAAGATTCAACAACTGAGACAAACTGAACAAGTTCCACAGACATGTGACTAACATAAATGGAATAATGTGTCACTGAACAACAAAATCAAAGGTAACAGTCAGTATCTAGTGTGGCCACCAGCTGCATTAAGTACTGCAGTGAATCTCCTCCTCATGGACTGCACCAGATTTGCCAGATCTTGCTGTGAGATGTTGCCCCACTCTTCCACCAAGGCACCTGCAAGTTCCCGGACATTTCTGGGGGGAATGGCCCTAGCTGTCACCCTCCGATCCAACAGGTCCCAGACATGCTCAATGGGATTGAGATCCGGGCTCTTCGCTGGCCATGGCAGAACACTGACATTCCTGTCTTGCAGGAAATCACGCACAGAACGAGCTGTATGGCTGGTGGCATTGTCATGCTGGAGGGTCATGTCATGATGAGCCTGCAGGAAGGGTACCACATGATGGAGGAGGATGTCTTCCCTGTAACGCACAGCGTTGAGATTGCCTGCAATGACAACAAGCTCAGTCCGATGATGCTGTGACACTGCCCCAGACCATGACGGACACTTCACCTCCAAATCGATCCCGCTCCAGAGTACAGGCCTCGGTGTAACACTCATTCCTTCGACGATAAACACAAATCCGTCCACCACCCCTGGTGAGACAAAACCGCGACTCGTCAGTGAAGAGCACTTTTTTCCAGTCCTGTCCGGTTCAGCAACAGTGGGTTTGTGCCCATAGGCGACAACTCTGAACCAATTACATTAATTTGGGGACAGGTCAAAAAGCATTAAACATTTGTAGCCATTTAGCTAGTTAGCTTGCACTTGCTAGATAATTTGTCCTATTTAGCTAGCTTGCTGTTGCTAGTTAATTTGTCCTGGGATATAAACATTGAGTTGTTATTTTACCTGAAATGCACAAGGTCCTCTACTCCGACAATTAATCCATATATAAAACGGTCAACCGAATCGTTTCTAGTCATCTCTCCTCATTCCAGGCCTTTTCATCTTTGAACTTATATGGTGATTGGCATCTAAACTGTCATAGTACGATGACTGGCAACACAGTTCGTCTTTTAATCACCCACATGGGTATAACCAATGAGATGGCACTTGGGTACCTGCTTCTATAAACCAATGAGGAGATAGGAGAGGCAGGACTTGCAGTGCGATCTGCGTTGACGCGCGCAAGCAGTGTGGGTGCAATAACTGAATAACATAGATTTCTACATTTATTTTGCAACGCTCGCACACGCGATGCAAGCGGTGTAGTCAGGGTATAAGGCACGTTCACGCAGATGAGCAGGGAACCTGGGCATCTTCCTTTCAGTGTTCTTCAGAGTCAGTAGAAAGGCCTCTTTAGTGTCCTAAGTTTTCATAACTGTGACCTTAATTGAGTGAGTTTATTTTATTTTTACAGGGACAGTGCACATTAATCAACGTTTCAGTAAAAGTGCCAGTTTTAGTCAGCCAGCTAATTTTCAACCGCAGTCCCTGGGCAGGTTATTAAAAACAATTACAATATAGACAATCATTGAGCAGAGAGCACACGCAGAGCAACATAGGACAAGCAAGACACAGCATGCAGACAGAGCAACATAGGACAAGCAAGATATAGCATACAGACAGAGCAACATAGGACAAGCAAGACACAGCATGCAGACAGAGCAACATAGGACAAGCAAGAACAAAAAGCAACAAGACAAAATCCATAAAAGCAACAAAGTGTTTCCATACTACACAAGCAACAGACAACAGACGGCATGGAACTACAATACACAGCTAGGGATTATGTTCACAAATCTGATTGACCTTTAGCCATGTCTTCATGCATTTTGTGAAAGTGTGATATGTGGTGCAGTTATGTGTGTCTGATGGCAGTGTATTCCAGACATGGGACGCTCTGACAGAGAAAGCAGATTTACTAAAGGTGCATTTCCTTAAGGGAACTATACAGTCACCTCTCATGGTGGACCTTGTGGATCTGCTGCCATAGGTTTGGGTTTTCTGTTTAACAAAAATACTGAGTGGAGGGGGAGCCAGGCCATTTAGGATCTTGAATACAAGACATGCGTCGGTGTATTGCACTTTCACAACTCAGGAGCTCATGATTTCTGAGGATGTAACAGTGATGATGGCTATTGGGCTTCCTATCAAGCACTTTGAGAGCCTGTTTGTAGACAGACTGAATAGGTTTTAATGTTGTATAGCAAGCTTGGGCCCAACTAGTCAAGCAGTATGTTAAGTGGGGGAGTATCATAGATTTGCTACCTCTGTAGTCAAACAATTTGGTATAAATCGGAAATTAGCTAGGTTGAATTTGGTTATTTGAATTACCTTTTTCACTTGCTTTTTAAAAGAGAGGTTAGAATCAAGTATGATGCCAAGGTACTTAAAATCAGATACCACCTGGAGCTTCTCCCCTGACACATAGACATCTGGCTCAGTAGCATCTGTTGCCCTCTTTGTGAAGAACATGCAGACAGTTTTCTTCACATTGAGATGCAAACATGAGTCGCTGAGCCACTTTGTAACCTGGACCATTACAGTAGTGAGTTCTTGTGCAGCTTGTTGTTTGCTCTTTACATGCACATATATCACTGTATCATCTGCATACATTTGAACTTCAGACTCAGTACAGACAGAAGGCAGATCATTAATGTACAGGCTGAACAGGAGGGGCCCCAGTATTGACCCTTGGGGCACGCCCACGTCATAGCTAAGAGTGGGCGACAGCTCATTGCTCACTCTGACACACTGAGTTCTGCCTTCAAGGTATGATTTCATCCATCTCAAGGCATCGGGGGGGAAGTTGAACTTGGACAATTTTGTGATGAGAATCTCATGATTAAGTATCAAAAGCCTTCCTTAGGTCCATAAACACAGCCCCAACAACGCCCCCTTTGTCCATCTTGGACTTCACATTTTCCAGAAGAAAAGCAGTTGGCCGTTTCTGTGGAGTGTTTTGCTCTGAAGCCAAACTGCATGGAGTGTAATGTGAAGAGGCTGTTGTTGAGGTGGGCAATCAGTTGTTCTGCTACACACTTTCAGCAACCTTCGACTCCACAGGTAGCATACTAATGGGCCTGTAGTTACTCACGTCAGCAGGGTCGCCCGATTTAAAGATGGCCGTTATTATGGCTGACATCCAAACCCTTGGAAACACCCCAAGACCAATAGATGTGTTGGTGACCTTAGTAACGGGGCCAATAAGTGACTCTTTGTAGTTTTAAGAAAGGCAGAGTCCAGCCCAAACACATCTTTGGCTTTAGAGTTCTTCAGTGAGCTAATCACCTTGTTCACCTTTGACTCAAAAACCTCCCTTATGATGAAGACAGGTTGAGCTTCATTTACTAGCACTGAGCCCAAGAAACCAGTGGAGGGGTTCTGTGTCAGTACCCTGAAAGAGTCAAGAAGTAGGAATTGAAGGCTATTGCTATTTCGACTGCATCCTGTGTTAGATTGTTATTCACCATGATTTGTAGTCTTTTTGCAGTGTTACTATGGTCTTTCCCTGTTAACTTTTTTAGATTCTCCCAGATCAATTTAGAATTTCCCTTTGCTTCACCAATTATGTTAATAAAAAGTTTGCCTTGGCCTGTCTGATTTCTTTCATCACCTTATTTCTCAACATGGTAAACCTACGTCTGTCATGCTCTAATTTGGATTTTAGGGCTGTTTTTAGAGCATAATCTCGTTCTTTCATCAATTTCCAGATTTCTCCATTTAGCCAAGGAAGAGTGCTCTTTTGGCCAGGTTTGGATTTGATTTTCTTTAGGAAACCATTTATTGTAGTCTGGATTGTGGATAGAAAAACCTCACTATCAGCTTCCACGTCTGTATAGGACAAGAGATCATTCCAGTTAATTCCGTTTTCAAAATAGTTGAATTCACTCTTAGGTATTCTTAGTTGATCCGGCTTTCTAACAGTAGAGAGCTTAAACCTGCTCTTAGACAGCTTTCTGGCTATAAGTGTCAGATTATGATCAGACAGACCAGTAACCATATTGAATGATTTAGTCACTCTCTCTGGTTTATTACTGAACACCAAATCAATCTGTGTTTTAGAGCAACAAGTCACCCTGGTTGGCCCTTTAACTAGTTGTGTAAGGTCAAAGGTATTAGTGATCCGTTTGAGGGTTTTCCTACAAGACTTGTCTTCATAATTAATATTAAAATCTCCCATTAAGATGACCTCTTTCCCAAAATCACATTGCCTAAGCATGTTATAAAACTGATGAAAAAACACACTTTTGGTGGAAGGTGGTCTATACATTCCAATAAGGGTAAAAGACATTTGGGGAGACAGTGTAACGTTCAGGCCAATACATTCTAGTTCATTATCACATGACCACTCAATTTGTTTACATCGGATATGTTCTTTAATTTAAATCATCAGACCTCCTCCACTTCCTTCAATCCCGTCTCTCCTGAAAACATTGTAGCCAGGCACAATCAAAGCAGCATATGGAGAGTTTTTATGGAGCCAAGTCTCTGAAATGCAGAGGAAGTCAAGGTTGGAGTCTGTGAGAAGATGTTGAATTTGATCACTTTTTGGAATGACACTATGAATGTTCAAGTGTCCCCCTAGTAGTCCCTTGGGCTTAGCTCGTGGGTCCCAGATGACTCGAGAGTGATTGACACATTGAAAAAAGTTACATTTTCTGTGTTTTCAGGTAGCTGGGTTTAGGCCATTGTGTTTCGTTTTGATTAGGGGCAGTTCGGTAGCGGAACCAACAATCCCTCCCGCTTGCACTGGATGCGGGGAACTAATTAAAACAGCTTGCGTACCAAAAGCAAAGTCAGGGATCGCATATAGCGACTTGGGTATGTTTGAAGAGTCAAAATCTATCCTGGAGCCGGGTGAGTCGAGAGAAACCATGGGACCATAGCACTCCCCTACTTCCACAGCGGCGACGATCAGTGGACGAGGCCATCCACTGCTTTCCACTCCGGTGAGTATCGCTGGCTCGGTGATGTTAGGCCCAGGATTGAGTTACACATCCCCGGAGAGCAGGAGGGTAGTGAACAGGTAGTTTAACAGTTTCCGATAAATGTTGGACTTGTGTTTGTTACGCCTAAGCGGGTCAGTGGAATAGGGAGCGAGGTAGACTTGGCCATTATTCAGAACATTATGGTATGCTGTGTACTGTCCGTTCCCGTGGAACGGTGAACCAATGTGTTTGGTGTTGATATTCTCCGGCAGTAGATTGATTGTGACATCCCAGCAAGGACACACTAAGATTATCAGTAGAGAAGATACATAACTCACAATCATGGCAATGTACTGGAGATAAAACACATCACTGTACTGGAGATAAAACACAACACATCACTGTACTGGAGATAAAACACATCACTGTACTGGAGATAAAACACATCACTGTACTGGAGATAAAACACATCACTGTACTGGAGATAAAACACATCACAGTACTGGAGATAAAACACATCATTGCGCTTCAACTCTTTGCATGAGTTACTTAGCTGGGGTCGGCATACACCTGATGTTTTAGATAAAATAACAGCATTCGTATGAGAAGCGGCACCTGCTGCACCACCCTGCTTTCCGTCCGTCATTACCTTCCGACCAACGGACAACCAAAGATTGGTGTGTTTGGGATGTTCCTACCGTCTGTAAGCTGTTAGTATCTTAACGACCGTTCCACAGGTGCATGTTCATGAATTGTTTATGGTTCATTGAACAAACAGGGGAAACAGTGTTTAAACCCTTTACAATGAAGATCTGTGAAGTTATTTGGATATTTAGGAATTATCTTTGAAAGACAGGGTCCTGAAAAAGGGACGTTTCTTTTTTTGCTGAATTTATATGCATGTAATTTGGAGCTGTAGAGAGATTACCAGATTTTGGCAATCTATACATACTGCTGCACACAAAATACTAGATGTACAGTTTGATATGAACCCATGTCTCTATCTTCTTAATGCCCAGCAGGACTTTGTTCTTGATCCTGACGGAGAAAATGTGTTTATGACTATCACATACTTTGCTAAGAAATGTATTCTTCTATTGTGGGCCTCTAATACTTCTCCTACATTTAAAATGTGGATTGACCAGATTGTTGACTTTCTCCCTCTCGAAAAGCTCACTTATGACCTCCGCAAGAGCCCAGGTTTGATAGACTCTGGTTTCCACTACTCAACTATAATGGGGTGTGTAGGGAAATGAGCAGATACATGTTGCGTGAGGTGCTGTACAAACTAATTCTTTGCTCTTCGTCTCAGCTAAGGCTGGAAATAGCTAATAGGAACGCTGATAGTGCTGCTGAAAGTTTGTTTGTTTTGTATTATTTATGTTTGCCACATCTGTGAATGTGGAATGTGTTTTGTTGGTTGATTGAAAAACAAGAAAACTTATTAAAACTTTAAATTAGTTTTTTTTTTTTAAACAAAGATGATAAGCTAGAGAACGAGAAATACGGAGTTTTGGCGGAGGTACAGCCGACTAGCGCTAGCTTACGTTAACGAGCTAGGAAACAAAACTATAAAATAACATACATTTGATTGCGGTACTGTACTGTATACATTTTTCCATCACTATAATAGAACAGTCCCCCGGAGAAAGACACACTCACCTTTCTGGAAGTTAACTAATTATAGTCACATAACTATATCATCTGTATGAACCAGAGAGAACTGTAGAACAGAATAGAACAGTAGCACAGAAGAGAACAGCAGAACAGAAGAGAACAGCAGAACAGAAGAGAACAGTAGAACAGAACAGAATATAACAGTAAAACAGAACAGAACAGTAGAACAAAATAGAAAAGTAGAATATAACAGTAGAATAGAACAGCAGAATATAACAGCAGAATAGAACAGCAGAATAGAACAGCAGAATAGAACAGCAGAATAGAACAGCAGAATAGAATAGAACAGAACTGTTCACACAGAGAAAATACTCACCTTTCTGACAGTAATCGAACTTGTAGAGTTCACTGGCCTCAGGCTGCTGCTGACAGTACACCAGGTAGTGAGTGATGTTCCCGTTGGGGTCTGTGGGGGGTTTCCACTTCAGGAGGATCTGAGAGGAAGAGTTGGAGGAGGAGATGGGGTCCAGGGGCACTGACGGCTCTGGGGGAGGACAGGGATACCAGGGGTTAATCATACCTTTATTCTTCTTCTTGTTCAGGTCAGCAGATCACAGAATGCAGAATAACTTAACTCAAAACATAACCATAGACTGATCAAAAGATAAAACTAGCAGTAAGTTTAACTGTAGTATGTATCAGCTGTGAGACAAGGAGGAATAAAGTAAGATCACAGATGAATAGCCCAGGGAGACTGACTGACTAGTAGACAGACGCGGCAGCATGCTTTATTGTCCTGGGTGATGCACTATATATACAAAAGTATGTGGACACCCCTTCAAATTAGTGGATTCGGCCATTTCAGCCACACCCGTTTCTGACAGGTGTATAAAATGGAGCACACAGCCATGCATTCTCCACAGAGAAACATTGGAAGTAGAATGGCCTTACTGAAGACCTCACTGACTTTCAACATGGCACCGCCATTGGATGCCACCTTTCCAACAAGTCAGTTTGGCAGATTTCCGTCCGATTCTGTGCTCCCAACATTGTGGCAACAGTTTGGGGAAGGCCCTTTCCTGTTTCAGCATTACAATGCCCCTGTGCACAAAGTGAGGTCCATACGGAAATGGTTAGTCGAGATCGGTGTGGAAGAACTTCACTAGCCAGCACAGAGCCCTGACCTCAACTCCATCGAACACCTCTGGGATTAATTGGAACGCCGGCTGCGAATCAGGCCTAATCACCCAACATCAGTGCCCGATCTCACTTATAGTCTTCTGGTTGAATGGAAGCAAGTCCCCGCAGAAATGTTCCAACATCTAGTGGAAAGTCTTCCCAGAAGAGTGGAAGCTGTTATAGCAGCAAAGGGGGGGACCAACTCCATATTAATGCCCATGATTTTGGAAGGAGATGTTCGACGAGCAGGTGTCCACATACTTTTGTCCATGTAGTGTACACAATCCATGTC
The DNA here is from genome assembly GCF_901001165.1 of Salmo trutta. NCBI lineage: Eukaryota > Metazoa > Chordata > Actinopteri > Salmoniformes > Salmonidae > Salmo > Salmo trutta. The sequence goes on from NC_042977.1 coordinate 44,052,089, forward strand.
TCAATTGTCTCAAGGCATAAAAATCTTTCTTTAACCTGTCTCCTTCCCTTCATCTGCACTGACTGAAGTGGCTTTTATAATTGTTATTGGAGTGGTGGCAACGATTTAGGGGAAACACTGGAACATAAACCTGACAGGAGGTAGACGAGGTAGCCTGGATGCCAGCCAACACGGCTTGACAATAAGTGACAAGGACTTGCAGGATAGAAGAAATAGATCTGGGACCAGGCTAGAGACAAGGAGGGTGAAACTCTAGATCTGGGACCAGGCTAGAGACAAGGAGGGTGAAACTCTAGATCTGGGACCAGGCTAGAGACGAGGGTGAAACTAAAACTACAGTTGAAGACTGTTTCATCTGGAACTAAAACACCCTCGACAAGCCTTCCCGCCCGCCTCCCTGCCCGCCTCCCTCCCTGCCCGCCAGGCTCTGATGGTGGTGTCCCAGCCAATGCATCATGCCAGCCAGTGCTGTGCGAGGTGTGTGAGGCTGCATGCCACGCGGCTACACTGTAATAACACTATAATAACACACTGTGATGTGGTTTATCAGGAAGGAGATGACACACCAGACACCTGTTGTTGATGAAACCAAAACCGGTTTGTCCTCTGGACACACACACACACACACACACACACACACACACACACACACACACACACACACACACACACACACACACACAGGGTGACAGAAGATTTCTGAGCTCTGCTTGAGTGACTACAGCCGTTTGTCACAAGACAGAGAGATAATGAGACAGGGAGGTACAGGTCGTACTCCTAGCTCGTCATCAACTTCCTCTTCCTTGTTCTTATACCTTTAACACACCTCAACAGCTAAAAGCTGAGGCAGAGGACAAGCGCCAATCTACTGTAAGTTGTAGCTCTTAGACCACTTATCCCAACCCGGGGTAATGAAATCCCACCCTCAACCTTTAGAGAACCTAACCTGCTGACTGACTGATTGGATTGTCCACTCACCTGTTGGCTTGATTAGGGGTTTGGGGAAGGTGGGATTAAGATCACTAAATAAGCAGACATGAATTAATAAAGAACTGAGTTAGTGTCGGCCTTGAGATTAGAAGTTTGGGGATTCGATCCCTGGTAGAGTCATAACAAAGACTCTAAACTGGAACCCGATGCCTCTCTGCTTGGAACTCAGCATTAAGGACGTGGATTGGAGAGAAGGCTCTGCGATAGACTAGAGTCCTGACTGGGGGGGGGGTACAGTACATCTAGCTGCCTCGAGCTAATGAAACAGGCTCCTGCCCTATGGGCCATTCTGGTTCAGCTATATCTCAAAGTAAGGTCTTACTGGTGGCTTCTGTCCTGACGTAGGTGATTTTGCTCTTGGCCCCGAGGACCTGGTGTTCATCAGAGGCAGAGAGCTGGGTCTTGACCATGATGGCGTACTGTGTCCAGGGCTTCAAAGCCAAGATCAAGGTACCTGGAAGAAACAATAGTATTGTTAGCTATGTGTGGCAGGACAGACAATATTGAGCCCAACACTTGTTCCTACCGTACAACTACAGTGTATATGATATGTTTTAATGTGTGCAAAGAGCTGCAAACTACATTTTACCATATGGACAATAAAGTCCTTCGGTATCATTATTAGTATTGTTATGTGTTGCAGCACAGACACTATTAAACATGCTACTACAGTGAATCAGGGTACCGGGAACAATAGCATCCTTACCAATACAGTTGTAAGACAGAAGAGAATAAGAGATTACCTGGCTGTTGTTGTACGTTTCCCTCTGTTGCCCGGGCTGGGGGGTCCAGGTCAATTATCACCCAGTTAGAACCACACGCATCCTGGCCATCAAACTCTGTCACGTTGGGGTAGGGCCTGGGAGAGGGGAAGAGAGAGAGACAGTTAACACTAAAGGTGAATATCACACACACACACACAATACCTTAGACAAACTGTCACGTTGGGGTATTTTTTACACCCCAAAAAATGATAAATATGTTACTAGTAAGAAGTAATGTGGTTTAATTTTTGTGACCTGCGTTTTTTAACCAATGTATTTAAGCAATAAGGCCCGAGGGGGTGTGGTATATGGCCAATATGCCAAGGCCTGTTCTTAAGCATGTCGCAACGTGGAGTGCCTGGACACAGCCCTTAGCCGTGGTATGTTGTCCATATCCCACAAACCCCTGAGGTGCCTTATTGCTATTATAAAAACTGGTTACCAACATAATTAGAGCAGTAAAAATAAATGTTTCGTCATACCCGTGGTATACAGTTTGATATACCATGGCTGTCAGCCAATCAGCGTTCAGGGCTGGAACCACCCAGGTTATCATTTTAGATCCAATAGTAAACCAGACGGAAGTGAACATCACTAATCAACCAAGTGCCACAAAAGCGAGTGATACGGACCACCTACTACTATAGTTCAGGGCTCTACGTTGACAACAACTACATGATGTGTTCCTGAGTAGACAAGTAGAAGCACACAAACAAATCTAGGAGATCAATTCAAGTATTTCAATTCATTTATGAATGAATGAAATGACTTAAAGTCCATGAATAAAATGTTTTCGGAGTGATCTATGCTCAATCAAGCACAGTGCACCCTTAACGTTCTCCAGTCGCAAATGTTCAGCTGCCCATTTCTAAAGGGACGTGCCGTTACCGTGGTAACTGGGCACTTCCTTGTCTGTGGGGGGGGGGGGGGGGGAGATCTAAGAATTATCTTCACTAGCAGTAGAAAGTTACAGCAAACTCAAACTAACATCAAACTAAATGATGTAACTAAACAAGAAACACGAGGACAAAGTGACACTTCAGGTCAATTTGACTGTGACCACACACCAATGTGGCTAATGAAATAGACTTTACCCGCAAATGACAAAATCTACCCTCCTTTGGCGGGTGTTCTGGTCCCGACCCATAGTGTTAGCATAAAAATGAAAAGTGCATCGACGACATCTATTTCCCCACCCCGTCTGTTTGGAGACAGGTGAATGATAACGGTTCATTCTAAATCAAAACTCATTTCACACATACAGTATATTATTTATAAAGACAAGATTAAATCAAGAATAATCTGATGGGTGACAATATTAGTCTATCACTTGTGAATGATGCCCAGCGTAAGGCAAGAAACAATGCCTTTAAAAAAATAATAATTCATCAAAGTGTCATACCTCATGTAGCCTAGCCCATAGGCCTATATGTTCTGATAAGGTATATATCACAACTAAAGTGGTGAAATAACTTCTTTAAATTAAGCACATTAATCCGCTTTACAACGTGAGTAGAGTGTAACTGGCATATATAAGCAGTTTAAAGTTTGGGGATGATCATTTTCACCATAAAAATGCACCTTTATAATAAAAGCATTACACACATAATCGTATTTATGGTCAGTTTTTATAATGGTGTTTTCCTGCTACTTGAACATTCCCTGTTACAGCCTAGAGGCGTATGCTCACTGCAGCACTCATCATGTGAATACATAGACCCCTGTTACAGCCTAGAGGCGTGTGCTCACTGCCACACTCATCATGTGAATACATAGACCCCTGTTACAGCCTAGAGGCGTATGCTCACTGCAGCACTCATCATGTGAATACATAGACCCCTGTTACAGCCTAGAGGCGTGTGCTCACTGCAGCACTCATCATGTGAATACATAGACCCCTGTTACAGCCTAGAGGCGTATGCTCACTGCAGCACTCATCATGTGAATACATAGACCCCTGTTACAGCCTAGAGGCGTGTGCTCACTGCAGCACTCATCATGTGAATACATAGACCCTGTTACAGCCTAGAGGCGTGTGCTCACTGCAGCACTCATCATGTGAATACATAGACCCCTGTTACAGCCTAGAGGCGTGTGCTCACTGCAGCACTCATCATGTGAATACATAGACCCTGTTACAGCCTAGAGGCGTATGCTCACTGCCACACTCATCATGTGAATACATAGACCCTGTTACAGCCTAGAGGCGTATGCTCACTACCACACTCATCATGTGAATACATAGACCCTGTTACAGCCTAGAGGCGTATGCTCACTGCCACACTCATCATGTGAATACATAGACCCCTGTTACAGCCTAGAGGCGTATGCTCACTGCCACACTCATCATGTGAATACATAGACCCCTGTTACAGCCTAGAGGCGTGTGCTCACTGCAGCACTCATCATGTGAATACATAGACCCCTGTTACAGCCTAGAGGCGTATGCTCACTGCCACACTCATCATGTGAATACATAGACCCCTGTTACAGCCTAGAGGCGTATGCTCACTGCAGCACTCATCATGTGAATACATAGACCCTGTTACAGCCTAGAGGCGTATGCTCACTACCACACTCATCATGTGAATACATAGACCCCTGTTACAGCCTAGAGGCGTATGCTCACTGCAGCACTCATCATGTGAATACATAGACCCTGTTACAGCCTAGAGGCGTATGCTCACTACCACACTCATCATGTGAATACATAGACCCCTGTTACAGCCTAGAGGCGTATGCTCACTACCACACTCATCATGTGAATACATAGACCCCTGTTACAGCCTAGAGGCGTATGCTCACTGCCACACTCATCATGTGAATACATAGACCCCTGTTACAGCCTAGAGGCGTGTGCTCACTGCAGCACTCATCATGTGAATACATAGACCCCTGTTACAGCCTAGAGGCGTATGCTCACTACCACACTCATCATGTGAATACATAGACCCCTGTTACAGCCTAGAGGCGTGTGCTCACTGCAGCACTCATCATGTGAATACATAGACCCCTGTTACAGCCTAGAGGCGTATGCTCACTGCCACACTCATCATGTGAATACATAGACCCCTGTTACAGCCTAGAGGCGTGTGCTCACTGCCACACTCATCATGTGAATAAACAGACTGACAGATGATCATATTTCAAGCTGAACGTTCTGATCAGTTGTGTCAGCCTCATTGTGTTGAAAAGTTTATTGTTGATGTTAGTGGTTGTATTCATTTGGGATCTATCACATCCCACAACTGTCCCAGACTATGTTCGGAATATTTATTTCTCACACAGAATAGAATGTCAACTTTTGTACTATGGGGGATAGTAGATTGACACAGGCTGGTGCTTTTGCTGTTCGTTACGCCTACTCATCTTGTTGGCTGACGGAAAGTAAATGTGGACAGTTCCTACACCTCGGAATTGGATAAGGGGACTGTAGAGACGCCTCAAGCCCTGCGATGCAGTGCCTTAGACCGCTGCGCCACTCGGGAGGCCCAATAGACTACATTTTCTTCATATCATGTTCCTTTAGACCCGTCTAAAATAAATAATGGATTTATTGTGAAGGTGTAGGCTATATTACATGGAATTATTAGACTTTTTAAGATGTAGATATTCCTAAGGTCTGCATCAGTGGCTTGTAGGCTGTGTGGGGAAGCCAGGAGATGCTAAATGTGTTGATGTTAAATAACAGTCAATTACCGTGACACTGACAGTTATTTGCTTGACAATCACTGGCTGCCGAAATTTCAGGCATCACAGTCATGTCCAACACACACACACACACAACTGTACTTACGCTTCCTTGTAGAAGACCATGAAGCCCAGCAGGTCTCTGAAGTCGGGAGGCCAGAATGGTTCCCACTTGATCATGATCTTATCATGTGTAGCACGCACCTGAGTGAACCTTAACTCCTGGTTCTCACCTGAGAGACACACACACACACACACACACCCACCCACCACCGAGACACACACACACACACACACACACACACACACACACACACACACACAGACACACCCACCGACACAGACAGACACACAGAGAGAGACACACACACCGACACACACACACACACACACACACCGACACACACACACCGACACACACACACAGTCACTATCAGAGGATATGGTAAGTACTACACTGTCCTAGGTCTGTGAAACACAGTGTGTGTGTGGGTGTGTGTGTACTCAGACTGTATGGTTCTTACAGGAGGCCTGGTCTCCGTTGGTCTTAGATACAATGTTGTTCTTGGTATGCCTGTCCCTGGTGCCCGTCACCTCCTCCATCTTACGTATCTCTGACATGCAGAGCTTAGCGTTGAGTTGAAAGAACATGCGTCCCTGCAGGATGCTCAGGTTGTGTTGGGTCCAGTCCCACAGCTGACGCAAGTTCTGGTTGTCATGTGCGTAGAACGAGTAGCCCCTGGGGAAGCAACACACACATTATATTGATTTATTCAAACATGTAACAGATATAGTTTAAAATATAAGGAGGTGAACGAAGAACAGGAGATGGAGGAAGAGGAGGGGCCAGTGGAGGAAGAAGAGGCGGCGGTGGGGGAAGAAGTGGAGGCGGAGGAAGAAGGGGAAGAAGAGGAAGAGGAGGAAGAAGTGGAAGAGGCGGAGGAGGAAGAGCAGGAAGAGGTGGAGGAAGAAGAGGAGAAGGAAGAGGAGGTGGTGGAGGAAGAAGAGGCGGAGGAAGAAGAGGAGTTGGTGGAGGAAGAGGAGATGGTGGAGGAAGAGGAGGAGGTGGCGGAGGAAGAAGAGGAGGTGGTTGAGGAAGAAGAGGAGGTGGCAGAGGAAGAAGAGGCGGAGGAAGAAGAGGAGTTGGTGAGGAAGAAGGGGCAGAGGAAGAAGAGGAGGTTGCGGAGGAAGAAGAGGTGGAGGAAGAAGAGGTGTTGGTGAGGAAGAAGAGGTGTTGGTGAGGAAGAAGAGGAGTTGGTGAGGAAGAAGAGGAGTTGGAGGAAGAAGAGGTGAAGGAATGGGAAGAGGAGGAGGAGGAAGAGGAGTAGAATAAGGAAGAGGAGGTGAGCAGAATAAGGAAGGGAGGTGAACAGCACGGTCAGGAAGAGAAGGAAAGTCAACTTACCCGTCCATCAGTGTGTCCCCTCTGATGACCCGTAGGTTGCGGAGGAAAGAGAGCGAGACGAGAGCGTAGGAGCGCCGGACCTTCAGGAAGCCTGTAATCTCCTCCAGCTGTCCAAGGTTAGCCTCCAGCTCTGCTGCTATGTTATCTACACACACATACTCATCATTAACTCAGAAGTTACTTTGGAAGCGTGCACACACACACCCACAGCAGTAAGTTGGACATGAGCCCCTAATACCCACTTCCTCCTCTAAGGTTGATATCCATGCTGCCGTTGAGAACGGTGCATCCTCTCAGAGCCTGGGCTGCTGTCACAGAGTCCACCATCTTCAGGCCCATACACACCTTAGGACATAGCCCAGCACACGGAGTACAGACCAACCTGCAGGACGAGAGGGAAAGAGTACACATCAGATAACACATCCTCATAGGAGCTAGGGCATGGTTCCCCAACTGGCGCCTGCGGGTGATTTCATTTGGCCCCCCAAGTTTTCTGAGAAAAAAATTATAAAAAAAACATATTGGTGGACATAAAGACTGTAAAAAGGAGGTGGTTTGGGATGAGTCGGACCGCAAAGTGAAGGAAAAGCAGCCAACAAGTGCTCAGCATATGTTGGAACTCTGCCAAGAGTGTGCAAAGCTGTCATCAAGGTAAAGGGTGGCTATTTGAAGAATCTCAAATATATTTTGATTTGTTTAACACTTTTTTGGTTACTACATGATTCCATGTGTCATTTCACAGTTTTGATGTCTTCACAATTATTCTACAATGTAGAAAATAGTACAAATAAAGAACAACCCTTGAATGGGTAGGTGTTTTAGGTGTTCTAAAACTGTTGACAAGTAGTGTATGTTTTAGTCAAATATTATATCCGTTTTGGCTTCTTGCGGCCAATTTGCAGTCTACAAATGATTTGTAATTACACTGAATTCAGAAAGTATTCAGACTTTTTCCACATTTTGTTACTTTACAGCCTTATTCTAAAATTGATTAAATTGTTTTTCCCCCTCATCAATCTACACACAATACCCCATAATACAAAGCAAAAACAGCTTTGTAGAAATTTTTGCAAATAAAAAAATGAAATATCACATTTACATAAGTATTCAGACCCTTTACTCAGTACTTTGTTGAAGCACCATTGGCAGTCTTCCTTATGACGCTACAAGCTTGGCACACCTGTATTTGGGGAGTTTCTTCCATTCTTCTCTGCAGATCCTCTCAAGCTCTGTCAGGTTGGATGGGGAGTGTTGCTGCACAGCTATTTTCAGGTTTCTCCAGAGATGTTTGATCGAGTTCAAGTCCGGGCTCTGGCTGGGCCACTCAAGGACATTCAGAGACTTGTCCCAAAGCCACTCCGGCGTTGTCTTGGCTGTGTGCTTAGGGTCATTGTCCTGTTGGAAGGTGAACCTTCACTCCAGTCTGAGGTCCTGAGTGCTCTGGAGCAGGTTTTCATCAAGGATCTCTCTGTACATTGCTCCGTTCATCTTTCCCTCGATCCTCACTAGTCTCCAGGTCCCTGCCGCTGAAAAACATCCCCACAGCATGAAGCTGCCATTACCATGCTTCACCTTAGGGATAGTGCCAGGTTTCCTCCAGACGTGACGCTTGGCATTGATGCCAAAGAGTTCAATCTTGGTTTCATCAGAGCAGAGAATCTTGTTTCTCATGGTCTGAGATTCTTTAGGTGCCTTTTGGCAAACTCCAAGTGGGCTGTCAGGTGCCTTTTACTGAGGAGTGGCTTCTGTCTGGCCACTCCACCATAAAGGATTGGTGGAGTGCTGCAGAGATGGTTGTCCTTCTGGAAGGTTCTCCCCATTTCCACAGAGAAACTCTGGAGCTCTGTCAGAGGGACCATCGGGTTCTTCGTCACCTCCCCACCCGATTGCTCAGTTTGACCGGGCGGCCAGCTCTAGGAAGAGCCTTGGTGGTTCCAATCTTCTTCCATTTAAGAATGATCTTGGGGACCTTCATGTTCTTGGGGACCTTCAATGCTGCAGACATTTTTTGGTACCCTTTTCCAGATCTGTGCCTTGACACAATCCTGTCTCTGAGCTCTACGGACAATTCCTTCGACCTCATGGCTTGGTTTTTGCTCTGACATGCACTGTCAACTGTGGGACCTTATATAGACAGGTGTGTGCCTTTCCAAATCATGTCCAATCAATTGAATTTACCACAGGTGGACTCCAATCAAGTTGTAGAAACATCAAGGATGATCAATGGAAACAGGATGCACCTGAGCTCAATTTCGAGGCTCATAGTAAAGGGCCTGAATACTTAAGTAAATTAGGTATTTCTGTTTATTATTTTTAATATATTTACAAAAAAAAAAAATGCTTAGTCATTATGGGGTATTGTGTGTAGATTGCTGAGGAATTTGGTTTATTTAATCCGTTTTAGAGTAAGGCTGTACCGTAACAAAATATGGAAAAAGTCAAGGGGTCTAAATACTTTCCGAAGGCACTACAACACGGTTTCTCTATCCATCTATCTATCTATAGTATCTATAGTATCTATCTATCTATCCATCTATCCATCCATCCATCCATCCATCCATCCATCCATCCATCCATCCATCCATCCATCCATCCATCCATCCATCCATCCATCCATCCATCCATCCATCCATCCATCCATCCATCCATCCATCCATCCATCCATCCATCCATCCATCCATCCATCCATCTATCTATCTATCTATCTATCTATCTATCTATCTATCTATCTATCCATCTATCTATATAGGCTACTGCACATTAAGCACGACAGCCAATAGATGTAGCTAGCTTCTGGCGTAAATAAATGAAACTAGCTCCAGTAGGCTAATCTTTTTGGGCGTGAACTATATTACTGCACTGTATTGTATGGACTGGAATTACGCACATCGTTCAAACCATGAAGCTGGGAGAGAACATGCGATTCTGGTGCAGCACATGCAGCCTACAAAGTTACAATTATAGGCTAGTATAGGCTAGTAAATTTGATTTTAATTTTGTCATTTAATAGTGCCTATTTGTACTGTATAATTAGTAGGCTCACACATCATATATACCTTTCATAATTTTTCTCGTAATGTTATTATATAGTACTGTATTATAGACTTACGTAGTAGAGTTGACAGTAGTATATAGTACTGTATTGTAGACTTAAGTGGTAGAGTTTACAGTAGTATATAGTACTGTATATAGACTTACGTAGTAGAGTTGACAGTAGTATATAGTACTATATTATAGACTTACGTGGTAGAGTTTACAGTAGTATATAGTACTGTATTATAGACTTACGTGGTAGAGTTGCCAGTAGTATATAGTACTGTATTATAGACTTACGTGGTAGAGTTGCCAGTAGTATATAGTACTGTATTGTAGACTTACGTGGTAGAGTTTACAGTAGTATATAGTACTGTATTATATACATACGTGGTAGAGTTTACAGTATTATAGACTTATGTGGTAGAGTTTACAGTAGTATATAGTACTATATTATAGACTTAGGTGGTATAGTTTACAGTAGTATATAGTACTGTATTATAGACTTACGTGGTAGAGTTTACAGTAGTATATAGTACTGTATTATAGACTTACGTGGTAGAGTTTACAGTAGTATACCCGGAGGGGCACTCTGGTATACAGGCTCCATTGTGGATGACAAACTGGTGGCAGTCGCTGTTCTTGCTCTGCTTACACTTGTTGTGGAGGTCCTGGCAGAAGGAGAAAGGGACGCAGCGCCAGCCCCTATAAGTGTAGTATCCCTGGGGACAGCGGTCGACACAGGCCTCCTGGTAGTAAGGAATATGGATGAGTTAGATTAATCAATTAGTCAATTACATCCGTATCAATTAAAGCATCTGTATCGATTAGAACATTTGAGAATGTAAAATAAAAAAAAGGAGGGGATATTTGTAATAGCAGATATGACATAAGAGTTTAAATAAACAAGACTTGTTTAAATAAACAAGGCCAATACTCCATCCCACCTAAGGAGGCTGAAATAGCAGGCAGTCTTTTCAAACAGCTCTTACGCTAAAAGGCATTATCACATTCACAATTTCAAAGTATTATTCCAACCTCATAGTGTGGATATATACACTGACCAAAAGTATGTGGACATCTGCTCGTCGAACTTCTCATTCCAAAATCATGGGCATTAATATGGAGTGGAGACTGCTATAACAGCCTCCACTCTTCTGGGAAGGCTTTCCACTAGATGTTGGAACATTACTGCAGGGACTTGCTTCCATTCAGCCACAAGAGCCTTAGTGAGGTCGGGCAGTGATGTTGGGTGATTAGGCCTGGCTCGCAGCCGGCGTTCCAATTAATCCCAAAGGTGTTCGATGGGGTTGAGGTCAGGACTCTGTGCAGGCCAGTCAAGTTCTTCCACAACAATCTCAACAAACCATTTCTGTATGGACCTCGCTTTGTATACAGGGGCATTGTCATGCTGAAACAGTAAAGGGCCTTCCCCAAACTGTTGCCACACAGTTGGAAGCACAGAATAGTCTAGAATGTCACTGTATGCTGTAGCACTAAGATTTCCCTTCACTGGAACTAAGGGGCCTGAACCATGAAAAACAGCCCCAGATCATTATTAATCCTCCCCTAAACGTTACAGTTGGCACTATGCATTCGGGCAGGTGGCGTTCTCCTGGCATCCGTCAAACCCAGATTCGTCCATCGGACTGCCAGATGGTGAAGCGTGATTCATCACTCCAGAGAACGTGTTTCCACTGTTTCCACTGCGCCAATGGCGGCGAGCTTTACACCACTCCAGCCGACGCTTGGCATTGCACATGGTGATCTTAGGCTTGTGTGCGGCTGCTCGGCCATGGAAACCCATTTCATGAAGCTCCCGACGAACAGTTCTTGTGCTGACATTGCTTCCAGAGGCAGTTTGGAACTCGGTAGTTAGTGTTGCAACCGAGGACAGGCGATTTAACGCGCTACACGCTTCAGGACTCGGCGATCCCGTTCTGAGAGCTTGTTGTGGCCTACCACTTTGCGGCTCAGCCGTTGTTGCTCCTAGACGTTTCCACCTGACAATAACAGCACTTTCAGTTGACCGGGGAAGCTCTAGCAGAGCAAAAATTTGACGAACTGACTTTTTGGAATCGGGGTATCCTATGACGGTGCCACATTGAAAGTCACTGAGCTCTTCAGTAAGGCCATTCTACTGCCAATGTTTCTCTATGGAGATTGCATGGCTACGTACTCATTATTTTTTTTTTACATCTGTCAGCAACAGGTGTGGTTGAAATAGCCAGATCCAGTTATTTGAAGTTGTGTCTACCTACTGCTGGCCATGTAGTGTATAGAAAACACAGAAACGTCACGTTTTTGACTGCTCTGGACCTTTAAATAATGAATCATCTCTAACATCTAGAATCAGAAACACTATTGTTATGCAACAAAAGTCACAAGGAATTTCTCTTGGCGTTGTATATAGAAGCATCTACATCAGCTCCCTCCACCCCAAAAAAAACACAAACAATCAACTAATGTGATTGTGAAAGGTGTGTTGAAGTCATCCCAACTTTACCTGGTGCTGGAGGTTCTTGCAGGCAACACAGCTGCTGCTGTTGCGGGGCTCAGAGCAGCCTCCCAGACACTGTTCATGGCAACATTGGTTGTCTCTGGTACAGGCCCGGTGCTTACAGCTGGTGGGACACACTGTGGGAGGGGGAGGGTTTAGTAATAGGATATTTGCTAATTGTAATAGTATTTGGTATATGTGTTTGACCCAGGTCAGTCAGTATTTGGGATGTGTTTGACCCAGGTCAGTAAGTATTTGGGATGTGTTTGACCCAGGTCAGTAAGTATTTGGGATGTGTTTGACCCAGGTCAGTAAGTATTTGGTATGTGTTTGATCCAGGTCAGTATGTATTTGGTATGTGTTTGACCCAGGTCAGTATGTATTTGGGATGCGTTTGACCCAGGTCAGTAAGTATTTGGGATGTGTTTGACCCAGGTCAGTAAGTATTTGGGATGTGTTTGACCCAGGTCAGTAAGTATTTGGGATGCGTTTGACCCAGGTCAGTAAGTATTTGGGATGTGTTTGACCCAGGTTTGCTCTGAAATCAGTAAATGTTACTTTCTAACAAGGTGACCCAGGCCACACACACACACACCAGTGTTTCCCCTATATTCATTTAGCAGTGGCAGGTCGCCAGTGCTAAATCATTGCCAACACTCCAAAAAAAATCGGATAAAAGATAAAGTATGAAGACTAGATATATATTTTAAATAAAATCATCTTTGGGAACTAACAATCACAAAAATAAAAACTAGGCAGTCAGGGAGAATCTGAAATTCCAAAAATGTCATGGCATGGGAATACAATTTTGTTATAATGTTTGAGTCACTCAGATAGCATAAGAACACGGCAAAAGCCATGGTAAAATGTGTAGAATTGAAGAAAATTTGCTGGATTTTCCACCGCTGCTGAAAAAAATCCCGGGGGAAACACTGCACACACACACACACTTCATCTACTGCCAAGCTGGTAAGAATACACTGTGCAAGAGCGCTCACACACACAGTGTTGTGTGTGTTGTCACGATACCAGAACTTTGACTTGGATACCGATACCAGGTTTACTATCACGCTACTCAATATCAAAACAATACCACAGCAGACAAAGAAGGCGTATTAGCCAAAGGCACAGAACGGCCCTTAATCCAGACAGTGTCGACACCTTTTGTTTACCAAGAATGTGACGAATACAATTTGATTTGATAAACTCAGCTACTGCTCTGCTCGATCTTTTGAGTTCAACAGTATAAAATTATATACAGAAAGCCATGAATACATTAATGAATCAATTATACAATCACACAATCAAATTAGGCTATGTTTTTTTTTACCCATCTAACTACATAACATAATGGTAATAGTTTATTTGAATGGTAAATGTCTCATCTATTGATTAACTGAGTAAACCAAGATGTAGTCTAGACCTATTCACAATACAGACTAACGTACATTCAACAGGAGTGTGTGTATGCACTGAGTTATCGAGCTTGTTTTGGCTGATTTCACAGAGCTACAGATTAAAAACAATCCGTTTCCCTTCCATTTGGGACTTATTTTACTGTACTGATCAACAACATTCGCATAGAAGAAGCTTATTTTATAAAAGTGCACGCTGTCTCTTTAACCAGTAATGATGTCATTCACAAAGCAAGAAGGGGGCGGCCCCTCGGAGCCCTATTCACACACACAGTCAGTCCACTGGAGGCAACAGATAGTCTTTAGGAGAGACGCGCACGAGAGAGACCGACTAAGTGAATGAATAAACCTGGATAATGATTTTGTTAGCTTCAGCTAGCAAGGAATGTTAGCCTACAAAGCTGGAAGCTATCGGTATCTTCTTGAATTGTATGGTGTTCTAGCCTGTATGGACATTGTTTTGCGAACAGTAATTAACAGTTTCAACATTTCTACATGCCGCGTTGCATTATTCAAGTGTGTTAACTTCAGTGCAGGCTAAGTGGAGAGCTAACATGATGCAGCCCAGACTCCCAGTGCAGCAGGCTCAGTGGAGCAGGCTCAGTGGAGCAGCACGGCAGGCTCGGTGGAGCAGGCACGGTGGAGCAGGCACGGTGGAGCAGGCACGGTGGAGCAGGCTCGGTGGAGCAGGCACGGTGCGCTCAAGCTATAAGGGGGACATCGGCTGGGCTGATAGAGACGTGCTCCTTGAGACACATTTGACAGAAGTACCAGAAGTAACAACAATTCTAATACCTAATACATTTTCCATGTTCTAGTATCGAAAAAGTACCTACATTTCGGTATACCGTGCAACACTAACACATACACATGGTAACGTTCATTGCCATTGCTGAGTTTCAAAGCCAGTAGGTACTGGCAGTGTGTGTGTGTCAGCGGGAGAGAGGTAAACACCTTGCCGACTGCCTGTCCCGTAGGATTAAATCATCTCAGGTCGCTCCGGAGCCAGATTAGATTAGAATTGGTCAACAGCCTAACGAGGGGCTCAGACCACAGGTCAGATCACATGAACTGAAAGGGTGTTTTTGTGAGTGTGTGCTACATTAACAACTGACTGAACAAGCAACCGCAAACACACAAAAATATATCATCGCAGGTCAACAACTATTACAATGTAGAGCAAAACAACACTACAGAAAAGGTGCTCTGACTGACACCGCATTATACTGACTGACTGACACCGCATTATACTGACTGACTGACACCGCATTATACTGACTGACTGACACCGCATTACACTGACTGACTGACACCGCATTACACTGACTGACTGACGCCGCATTATACTGACTGACTGACACCGCATTATACTGACTGACTGACACCGCATTATACTGACTGACTGACACCGCATTACACTGACTGACTGACGCCGCATTATACTGACTGACTGACGCCGCATTATACTGACTGACTGACACCGCATTATACTGACTGACTGACACCGCATTACACTGACTGACTGACACCGCATTATACTGACTGACTGACACCGCATTATACTGACTGACTGACACCGCATTATACTGACTGACTGACACACCGCATTATACTGACTGACTGACACACCGCATTATACTGACTGACTGACACCGCATTATACTGACTGACTGACTGACACCGCATTATACTGACTGACTGACTGACACCGCATTATACTGACTGACTGACACTGCATTATACTGACTGACTGACGCCGCATTATACTGACTGACTGACACCGCATTATACTGACTGACTGACACTGCATTATACTGACTGACTGACTGACACCGCATTATACTGACTGACTGACACCGCATTATACTGACTGACTGACACTGCATTATACTGACTGACTGACTGACACCGCATTATACTGACTGACTGACACCGCATTATACTGACTGACTGACTGACACCGCATTATACTGACTGACTGACGCCGCATTATACTGACTGACTGACGCCGCATTATACTGACTGACTGACGCCGCATTATACTGACTGACTGACGCCGCATTATACTGACTGACTGACGCCGCATTATACTGACTGACTGACACCGCATTATACTGACTGACTGACACCGCATTATACTGACTGACTGACACCGCATTATACTGACTGACTGACACCGCATTACACTGACTGACTGACGCCACATTATACTGACTGACTGACACCGCATTATACTGACTGACTGACACCGCATTATACTGACTGACTGACACCGCATTATACTGACTGACTGACACCCGCATATACTGACTGACTGACACCGCATTATACTGACTGACTGACACCGCATTATACTGACTGACTGACACCGCATTATACTGACTGACTGACACCGCATTATACTGACTGACTGACACACCGCATTATACTGACTGACTGACACTGCATTATACTGACTGACTGACACCGCATTATACTGACTGACTGACTGACACCGCATTATACTGACTGACTGACACTGCATTATACTGACTGACTGACGCCGCATTATACTGACTGACTGACACCGCATTATACTGACTGACTGACACCGCATTATACTGACTGACTGACACTGCATTATACTGACTGACTGACTGACACCGCATTATACTGACTGACTGACACCGCATTATACTGACTGACTGACACTGCATTATACTGACTGACTGACACCGCATTATACTGACTGACTGACACCGCATTATACTGACTGACTGACTGACACCGCATTATACTGACTGACTGACACCGCATTATACTGACTGACTGACACCGCATTACACTGACTGACTGACACCGCATTACACTGACTGACTGACACCGCATTATACTGACTGACTGACGCCGCATTATACTGACTGACTGACACCGCATTATACTGACTGACTGACGCCGCATTATACTGACTGACTGACACCGCATTATACTGACTGACTGACACCGCATTATACTGACTGACTGACACCGCATTATACTGACTGACTGACACCGCATTATACTGACTGACTGACACTGCATTATACTGACTGACTGACGCCGCATTATACTGACTGACTGACTGCATTATACTGACTGACTGACACCGCATTATACTGACTGACTGACACCGCATTATACTGACTGACTGACGCCGCATTATACTGACTGACGCCGCATTATACTGACTGACTGACGCCGCATTATACTGACTGACTGACTGCATTATACTGACTGACTGACACCGCATTATACTGACTGACTGACACCGCATTATACTGACTGACTGACGCCGCATTATACTGACTGACGCCGCATTATACTGACTGACTGACGCCGCATTATACTGACTGACTGACGCCGCATTATACTGACTGACTGACGCCGCATTATACTGACTGACTGACGCCGCATTATACTGACTGACGGACGCCGCATTATACTGACTGACGGACGCCGCATTATACTGACTGACGGACGCCGCATTATACTGACTGACGGAAGCCGCATTATACTGACTGACTGACGCCGCATTATACTGACTGACTGACGCCGCATTATACTGACTGACTGACACCGCATTATACTGACTGACTGACGCCGCATTATACTGACTGACGGACGCCGCATTATACTGACTGACTGACGCCGCATTATACTGACTGACGCCGCATTATACTGACTGACTGACGCCGCATTATACTGACTGACTGACGCCGCATTATACTGACTGACTGACTGCATTATACTGACTGACTGACGCCACATTATACTGACTGACTGACACCGCATTATACTGACTGACTGACACCGCATTATACTGACTGACTGACACCGCATTATACTGACTGACTGACACCGCATTATACTGACTGACTGACACCGCATTATACTGACTGACGCCGCATTATACTGACTGACTGACACCGCATTATACTGACTGACTGACACTGCATTATACTGACTGACTGACACTGCATTATACTGACTGACTGACTGACTGACTGACTGACACTGCATTATACTGACTGACTGACGCCGCATTATACTGACTGACTGACGCCGCATTATACTG
Organism: Salmo trutta; assembly: GCF_901001165.1. Lineage (NCBI taxonomy): Eukaryota > Metazoa > Chordata > Actinopteri > Salmoniformes > Salmonidae > Salmo > Salmo trutta. The sequence continues at coordinate 44,069,979 of NC_042977.1, forward strand.
ACTGACTGACACTGCATTATACTGACTGACTGACACTGCATTATACTGACTGACACCGCATTATACTGACTGACTGACTGACACCGCATTATACTGACTGACTGACTGACACCGCATTATACTGACTGACTGACTGACACCGCATTATACTGACTGACTGACTGACACCGCATTATACTGACTGACTGACTGACTGACACCGCATTATACTGACTGACTGACACCGCATTATACTGACTGACTGACTGACTGACACCGCATTATACTGACTGACTGACACCGCATTATACTGATTGACTGACACCGCATTATACTGACTGACTGACACCGCATTATACTGACTGACTGACGCCACATTATACTGACTGACTGACACCGCATTATACTGACTGACTGACGCCGCATTATACTGACTGACTGACTGACGCCACATTATACTGACTGACTGACTGACGCCACATTATACTGACTGACTGACACCGCATTATACTGACTGACTGACTGACACCGCATTATACTGACTGACTGACTGACACCGCATTATACTGACTGACTGACTGACACCGCATTATACTGACTGACTGACTGACACCGCATTATACTGACTGACTGACGCCACATTATACTGACTGACTGACACCGCATTATACTGACTGACTGACACCGCATTATACTGACTGACTGACGCCACATTATACTGACTGACTGACACCGCATTATACTGACTGACTGACACCGCATTATACTGACTGACTGACGCCACATTATACTGACTGACTGACACCGCATTATACTGACTGACTGACACCGCATTATACTGACTGACACTATGAATCCTGTGTGGTTGTCTCCTTTACCAGCACAAGTGATATGCAATATCTGTGCCAACTCCCACTTCCAACATTACACTGGTGTGTGTGTGTGTGTGTGTGTGTGTGTGTGTGTGTGTGTGTGTGGGGGGGGGGGGTCTCTCTCTGCTGGGATTCATTAGCGTCACAGCACTCATGTGACATGGGGTCAGCCCTCTACGAGCACAACATGGACCCCTGTCCTTCCTTCCTGACTGAGTGTGTGTAACAGGGGGTGGTACAAGGGGCTAATTAGAGATCATTTAACACTATCAAATGAGGGGATTAGATACAATGTTTCTGAATGAGTAGCTAACATTGATGAAATCCTCATGACAGTATTTTCTCTGAATATTGGGTGTTGAATACTCTCTGCCTGTCTCCCTTTCCCCCCCCCCCCTCTTCGGTTTCTCTCAGCTGCACTATAACACTCCCTCCCCCATCCCTAAACACACACAAAGTCACTCGCATTGCCTGCAGCCCTTCACACACACACACACCGCACAGATTCCTGATCCAGTGCTGATTCCATTCCATCGCACAGCGGCAGCTGCAGATCCACCATCAGCTTTAAACAATGTGTTGCCTGGTAGGGGGAGCTGGCCTCTCTTTAACCAATGTGTTGCCTGGTAGGGGGAGCTGGCCTCTCTTTAACCAATGTGTTGCCTGGTAGGGGGAGCTGGTCTCTCTTTAACCAATGTGTTGCCTGGTAGGGGGAGCTGGCCTCTCTTTAACCAATGTGTTGGCTGGTAGGGGGAGCTGGCCTCTCTTTAACCAATGTGTTGCCTGGTCGGGGGGAGCTGGCCTCTCTCTCTTTAACAAATGTGTTGCCTGGTAGGGGGGAGCTGGCCTCTCTCTCTTTAACCAATGTGTTGCCTGGTAGGGGGGAGCTGGCCTCTCTTTAACCAATGTGTTGCCTGGTAGGGGGAGCTGGCCTCTCTTTAACCAATGTGTTGCCTGGTAGGGGGGAGCTGGCCTCTCTTTAACCAATGTGTTGCCTGGTAGGGGGGAGCTGGCCTCTCTTTAACCAATGTGTTGCCTGGTAGGGGGGAGCTGGCCTCTCTTTAACCAATGTGTTGCCTGGTAGGGGGGAGCTGGCCTCTCTCTCTTTAACCAATGTGTTGCCTGGTAGGGGGGAGCTGGCCTCTCTTTAACCAATGTGTTGCCTGGTAGGGGGGAGCTGGCCTCTCTTTCACCAATGTGTTGCCTGGTAGGGGGAGCTGGTCTCTCTTTAACCAATGTGTTGCCTGGTAGGGGGAGCTGGCCTCTCTTTAACCAATGTGTTGCCTGGTAGGGGGAGCTGGCCTCTCTTTAACCAATGTGTTGCCTGGTAGGGGGGGGCTGGCCTCTCTTTAACCAATGTGTTGCCTGGTGGGGGGGGAGCTGGCCTCTCTTTAACCAATGTGTTGCCTGGTAGGGGGAGCTGGCCTCCCTCTCTTTAACCAATGTGTTACCTGGTAGGGGGAGCTGGCCTCTCTCTCTTTAACCAATGTGTTGCCTGGTAGGGGGAGCTGGTCTCTCTTTAACCAATGTGTTGCCTGGTAGGGGGAGCTGGCCTCTCTTTAACCAATGTGTTGCCTGGTAGGGGGAGCTGGCCTCTCTTTAACCAATGTGTTGCCTGGTAGGGGGGGCTGGCCTCTCTTTAACCAATGTGTTGCCTGGTGGGGGGGGAGCTGGCCTCTCTTTAACCAATGTGTTGCCTGGTAGGGGGAGCTGGCCTCCCTCTCTTTAACCAATGTGTTACCTGGTAGGGGGAGCTGGCCTCTCTCTCTTTAACCAATGTGTTGCCTGGTAGGGGGAGCTGGCCTCTCTTTAACCAATGTGTTGCCTGGTAGGGGGAGCTGGCCTCTCTCTCTTTAACCAATGTGTTGCCTGGTAGGGGGGAGCTGGCCTCTCTTTAACCAATGTGTTGCCTGGTAGGGGGAGCTGGCCTCTCTCTCTTTAACCAATGTGTTGCCTGGCTGGGGGGAGCTGGCCTCTCTTTAACCAATGTGTTGCCTGGTTGGGGGAGCTGGCCTCTCTCTCTTTAACCAAAGTGTTGCCTGGTAGGGGGAGCTGGCCTCTCTCTCTTTAACCAATGTCTTGCCTGGCAGGGGGGAGCTGGTCTCTCTTTAACCAATGTGTTGCCTGGTAGGGGGGAGCTGGCCTCTCTTTAACCAATGTGTTGCCTGGTAGGGGGGAGCTGGCCTCTCTTTCACCAATGTGTTGCCTGGTAGGGGGAGCTGGTCTCTCTTTAACCAATGTGTTGCCTGGTAGGGGGAGCTGGCCTCTCTTTAACCAATGTGTTGCCTGGTAGGGGGAGCTGGCCTCTCTTTAACCAATGTGTTGCCTGGTAGGGGGGGCTGGCCTCTCTTTAACCAATGTGTTGCCTGGTGGGGGGGGAGCTGGCCTCTCTTTAACCAATGTGTTGCCTGGTAGGGGGAGCTGGCCTCCCTCTCTTTAACCAATGTGTTACCTGGTAGGGGGAGCTGGCCTCTCTCTCTTTAACCAATGTGTTGCCTGGTAGGGGGAGCTGGTCTCTCTTTAACCAATGTGTTGCCTGGTAGGGGGAGCTGGCCTCTCTTTAACCAATGTGTTGCCTGGTAGGGGGAGCTGGCCTCTCTTTAACCAATGTGTTGCCTGGTAGGGGGGGCTGGCCTCTCTTTAACCAATGTGTTGCCTGGTGGGGGGGGAGCTGGCCTCTCTTTAACCAATGTGTTGCCTGGTAGGGGGAGCTGGCCTCCCTCTCTTTAACCAATGTGTTACCTGGTAGGGGGAGCTGGCCTCTCTCTCTTTAACCAATGTGTTGCCTGGTAGGGGGAGCTGGCCTCTCTTTAACCAATGTGTTGCCTGGTAGGGGGAGCTGGCCTCTCTCTCTTTAACCAATGTGTTGCCTGGTAGGGGGGAGCTGGCCTCTCTTTAACCAATGTGTTGCCTGGTAGGGGGAGCTGGCCTCTCTCTCTTTAACCAATGTGTTGCCTGGCTGGGGGGAGCTGGCCTCTCTTTAACCAATGTGTTGCCTGGTTGGGGGAGCTGGCCTCTCTCTCTTTAACCAAAGTGTTGCCTGGTAGGGGGAGCTGGCCTCTCTCTCTTTAACCAATGTCTTGCCTGGCAGGGGGGAGCTGGTCTCTCTTTAACCAATGTGTTGCCTGGTAGGGGGGAGCTGGCCTCTCTTTAACCAATGTGTTGCCTGGCAGGGGGGAGCTGGACTCTCTTTAACCAATGTGTTGCCTGGCAGGGGGGAGCTGGCCTCTCTTTAACCAATGTGTTGCCTGGTTGGGGGAGCTGGCCTCTCTCTCTTTAACCAATGTGTTGCCTGGTAGGGGGAGCTGGCCTCTCTCTCTTTAACCAATGTGTTGCCTGGTAGGGGGGAGCTGGCCTCTCTTTAACCAATGTGTTGCCTGGTAGGGGGAGCTGGCCTCTCTTTAACCAATGTGTTGCCTGGTATAAGGGGAGCTGGCCTCTCTTTAACCAATGTGTTGCCTGGCAGGGGGGAGCTGGCCTCTCTTTAACCAATGTGTTGCCTGGTAGGGGGAGCTGGCCTCTCTTTAACCAATGTGTTGCCTGGTAGGGGGAGCTGGCCTCTCTTTAACCAATGTGTTGCCTGGTAGGGGGAGCTGGCCTCTCTCTCTTTAACCAATGTGTTGCCTGGTGGGGGGGAGCTGGTCTCTCTCTCTTTAACCAATGTGTTGCCTGGTGGGGGGAGCTGGCCTCTCTCTCTTTAACCAATGTGTTGCCTGGTAGGGGGAGCTGGCCTCTCTCTCTTTAACCAATGTGTTGCCTGGCAGGGGGGAGCTGGCCTCTCTTTAACCAATGTGTTGCCTGGTAGGGGGAGCTGGCCTCTCTTTAACCAATGTGTTGCCTGGTAGGGGGAGCTGGCCTCTCTTTAACCAATGTGTTGCCTGGTAGGGGGAGCTGGCCTCTCTTTAACCAATGTGTTGCCTGGTAAGGGGGAGCTGTCCTCTCTTTAACCAATGTGTTGCCTGGTAGGGGGAGCTGGCCTCTCTTTAACCAATGTGTTGCCTGGTGGGGGGGGGGGGCTGGCCTCTCTTTAACCAATGTGTTGCCTGGTGGGGGGAGCTGGCCTCTCTTTAACCAATGTGTTGCCTGGTAGGGGGAGCTGGCCTCTCTTTAACCAATGTGTTGCCTGGTAGGGGGAGCTGGTCTCTCTTTAACCAATGTGTTGCCTGGTAGGGGGAGCTGGCCTCTCTCTCTTTAACCAATGTGTTGCCTGGTGGGGGGGAGCTGGTCTCTCTCTCTTTAACCAATGTGTTGCCTGGTGGGGGGAGCTGGCCTCTCTCTCTTTAACCAATGTGTTGCATGGTAGGGGGAGCTGGCCTCTCTCTCTTTAACCAATGTGTTGACTGGTCGGGGGAGCTGGCCTCTCTTTAACCAATGTGCTGCCTGGTAGGGGGGGGGGGGGGCGCTCTTTAACCAATGTGCTGCCTGGTAGGGGGGAGCTGGCCTCTCTTTAACCAATGTGTTGCCTGGTAGGGGGAGATGGCCTCTCTTTAACCAATGTGTTGCCTGGTGGGGGGAGCTGGCCTCTCTCTCTTTAACCAATGTGTTGCCTGGCAGGGGGGAGCTGGCCTCTCTTTAACCAATGTGTTGCCTGGTAGGGGGAGCTGGCCTCTCTTTAACCAATGTGTTGCCTGATAGGGGGAGCTGGCCTCACTTTAACCAATGTGTTGCCTGGAAGGGGGAGCTGGCCTCTCTCTCTTTAACCAATGTCTTGCCTGGCAGGGGGGAGCTGGTCTCTCTTTAACCAATGTGTTGCCTGGTAGGGGGGAGCTGGCCTCTCTTTAACCAATGTGTTGCCTGGCAGGGGGGAGCTGGACTCTCTTTAACCAATGTGTTGCCTGGCAGGGGGGAGCTGGCCTCTCTTTAACCAATGTGTTGCCTGGTTGGGGGAGCTGGCCTCTCTCTCTTTAACCAATGTGTTGCCTGGTAGGGGGAGCTGGCCTCTCTCTCTTTAACCAATGTGTTGCCTGGTAGGGGGGAGCTGGCCTCTCTTTAACCAATGTGTTGCCTGGTAGGGGGAGCTGGCCTCTCTTTAACCAATGTGTTGCCTGGTATAAGGGGAGCTGGCCTCTCTTTAACCAATGTGTTGCCTGGCAGGGGGGAGCTGGCCTCTCTTTAACCAATGTGTTGCCTGGTAGGGGGAGCTGGCCTCTCTTTAACCAATGTGTTGCCTGGTAGGGGGAGCTGGCCTCTCTTTAACCAATGTGTTGCCTGGTAGGGGGAGCTGGCCTCTCTCTCTTTAACCAATGTGTTGCCTGGTGGGGGGGAGCTGGTCTCTCTCTCTTTAACCAATGTGTTGCCTGGTGGGGGGAGCTGGCCTCTCTCTCTTTAACCAATGTGTTGCCTGGTAGGGGGAGCTGGCCTCTCTCTCTTTAACCAATGTGTTGCCTGGCAGGGGGGAGCTGGCCTCTCTTTAACCAATGTGTTGCCTGGTAGGGGGAGCTGGCCTCTCTTTAACCAATGTGTTGCCTGGTAGGGGGAGCTGGCCTCTCTTTAACCAATGTGTTGCCTGGTAGGGGGAGCTGGCCTCTCTTTAACCAATGTGTTGCCTGGTAAGGGGGAGCTGTCCTCTCTTTAACCAATGTGTTGCCTGGTAGGGGGAGCTGGCCTCTCTTTAACCAATGTGTTGCCTGGTGGGGGGGGGGGGCTGGCCTCTCTTTAACCAATGTGTTGCCTGGTGGGGGGAGCTGGCCTCTCTTTAACCAATGTGTTGCCTGGTAGGGGGAGCTGGCCTCTCTTTAACCAATGTGTTGCCTGGTAGGGGGAGCTGGCCTCTCTTTAACCAATGTGTTGCCTGGTAGGGGGAGCTGGCCTCTCTCTCTTTAACCAATGTGTTGCCTGGTGGGGGGGAGCTGGTCTCTCTCTCTTTAACCAATGTGTTGCCTGGTGGGGGGAGCTGGCCTCTCTCTCTTTAACCAATGTGTTGCATGGTAGGGGGAGCTGGCCTCTCTCTCTTTAACCAATGTGTTGACTGGTCGGGGGAGCTGGCCTCTCTTTAACCAATGTGCTGCCTGGTAGGGGGGGGGGGGGGGGCGCTCTTTAACCAATGTGCTGCCTGGTAGGGGGGAGCTGGCCTCTCTTTAACCAATGTGTTGCCTGGTAGGGGGAGATGGCCTCTCTTTAACCAATGTGTTGCCTGGTGGGGGGAGCTGGCCTCTCTCTCTTTAACCAATGTGTTGCCTGGCAGGGGGGAGCTGGCCTCTCTTTAACCAATGTGTTGCCTGGTAGGGGGAGCTGGCCTCTCTTTAACCAATGTGTTGCCTGATAGGGGGAGCTGGCCTCACTTTAACCAATGTGTTGCCTGGAAGGGGGAGCTGGCCTCTCTCTCTTTAACCAATGTGTTGCCTGGTAGGGGGAGCTGGCCTCTCTCTCTTTAACCAATGTGTTGCCTGGTAGGGGGAGCTGGCCTCTCTTTAACCAATGTGTTGCCTGGCAGGGGGGAGCTGGCCTCTCTTTAACCAATGTGTTGCCTGGTTGGGGGGAGCTGGCCTCTCTTTAACCAATGTGTTGCCTGGCAGCGGGGAGCTGGCCTCTCTTTAACCAATGTGTTGCCTGGTAGGGGGGGAGCTGGCCTCTCTCTCTTTAACCAATGTGTTGCCTGGTAGGGGGAGCTGTCCTCTCTTTAACCAATGTGTTGCCTGGCAGGGGGGAGCTGGCCTCTCTTTAACCAATGTGTTGCCTGGTTGGGGGGAGCTGGCCTCTCTTTAACCAATGTGTTGCCTGGCAGGGGGGAGCTGGCCTCTCTTTAACCAATGTGTTGCCTGGTAGGGGGGAGCTGGCCTCTCTCTCTTTAACCAATGTGTTGCCTGGTAGGGGGGAGCTGTCCTCTCTTTAACCAATGTGTTGCCTGGTGGGGGGGCGCTGGCCTCTCTTTAACCAATGTGTTGCCTGGTAGGGGGAGCTGGCCTCTCTTTAACCAATGTGCTGCCTGGTAGGGGGGAGCTGTCCTCTCTTTAACCAATGTGTTGCCTGGTAGGGGAAGCTGGCCTCTCTCTTTTTTTATTTTACCTTTATTTAACTAGGCAAGTCAGTTAAGAACAAATTTGTTTTTAAAATGACGGTCTACCCCGGCCAAACCCGGACGACGCTGGGCCAATCGTGCGCCGCCCTATGGGACTCCCATAGGGTCTCACAACCGGTTGTGATACAGCTGGGAATCGAACCAGGGTCTGTAGTGACGCCTCTAGCAGTGAAATGAAGTGCCACTCTTGGTAAGAGCAGCAGAGACAATCTCCTCCAGGATTAAGATCCCTGCTGCAAACTGCGTTGAGATAATAACTTTATGAGCTGGGTTGTCTGTCCTAGTAGTAAATGTTTGCATGCACTCGTTAGCATTTACCTAGCATCCGCTATGAGAATTCCGGTTATCGGCAGACGGTTATCATTAGCATTATTGCTAACAGCTACAGGAAGTGTGGACTAGACACGAGCGCACCGCACACAACACACACAGACACTAGTCTCGAGAAACATGACCCGTGGTCAACCTCAGTGCATCACAACATGTAAATGAAGGTTGGGTTCGGATTACCTAAGCAAATTACAATGTCAACAAATCCTGCCCCATTTCACCAAGCTCCGCGTGCAAAACCACCCTGCCGCCCACTT
>NC_042977.1:44085934-44093434 GCF_901001165.1 Salmo trutta
ACTGTTTGAGCAGACACATGCACATTTGTGGCCTGCTGGAGGTCATTTTGCAGGGCTCTGGCAGTTCTCCTCCTTGCACAAAGGCGGAGGTAGCGGTCCTGCTGCTGGCTTGTTGCCCTCCTACGGCCTCCTCCACGTCTCCTGATGTACTGGCCTGTCTCCTGGTAGCGCCTCCATGCTCTGGACACTACACTGACAGACACAGAAAACCTTCTTGCCACAGCTCGCATTGATGTGCCATCCTGGATGAGCTGCACTACCTGAGCCACTTGTGTGGGTTGTGGACTCCGTCTCATGCTACCACTAGAGTGAAAGCACCACCAGCATTCAAAAGTGACCAAAACATCAGCCAGGAAGCATAGGAACTGAGAAGTGGTCTGTGGTCACCACCTGCAGAACCACTCCTTTATTGGGGGTGTCTTGCTAATTGCCTATAACTTCCACCTGTTGTCTATTCCATTTGCACAACAGCATGTGACATTTATTGTCAATCAGTGTTGCTTCCTAAGTGGACAGTTTGATTTCACAGAAGTGTGATTGACTTGGAGTTACATTGTGTTGTTTAAGTGTTCCCTTTATTTTTTTGAGCAGTATATATATATATATAAATAAATAAATAAATCTAGTGGCAGGCGGCAGGGAGAGGTGAGGGGAGTGGTGATTGAGGGGAGATATCTGGCTCCACCTCCGGGCCTTGTATGGACTTCCTGCCCCAACGAGGCAAGACTAACTCGTTAAACCAGGGAGTGTTTGGGGATAAAAAGGGACAGCAGCCTGCACAACGGGGCAGAGTAGGAGAGAACCAAGAGCGTTAAGAAGAGAGAATACTATCTGTGAGATTACACGTTGTGACTTGGACTGTCCCACTAACTCCCTTGTGTACTGGACCGGATTAGCTGAGGACCCGAGTGTGAGGATTACCGTGGAAAATGGAACGTGGACTGTGAGGTGATTGGTGAATTCACCCCTCTTTCCCCGTGTACGAAAATCCCTAATAAACTTCCCCCTTGAGTTCTATTTGTGCTACTGGTGCCTGTTTTGTTATTGAACTTGGTGACGTGGAAACCCCCACATCCTTGATCTTGCTACTATATAGAAGTTTGGACCTAATTCAAGGGTTTTCTTTCTTTTTACTATTTTCTACATTGTAGAATAATACTGAAGACATCAAAACTATGAAATCATGTAACCAAAGAAGTGTTAAATCAAAATATATTTTAGATTCTTCAAAGAAGCCACCCTTTGCTTTGACAGCTTTGCATTCTCTTAACCGACTTCACTTGTCGTCTGCTTTTCCTTCACTCTGCGGTCCAACTCATTCCAAACCATGTCAATTGTTGTGTTTGACCCATTGTCCACACATGCGGAGATCATCCGTTCACCTACTCTGCATCTCACAAAGACACGGCGGTTGGAACCAAAAATCTCAAATTTGGACTCATCAGACCAAAGGACAGATTCCTACCAGTCTAATGTCTATTGCTCGTATTTCTTGGCCCAAGCTGTATCACAACTGGTCGTGATTGGGAGTCCCATAGGGCGGCGCACAATTGGCCCGGGGTAGGCCGTCATTGTAAATAATAATTTGTTCTTAACTGACTTGCCTAGTTAAAAAGAAAATGTAAAAAAATAAGCAAGTCTCTTCTTATTGATGTCCTTTAGTAGTAGTTTCACGCAGTCTCATTCACGCAGTCTCCTCTGAACAGTTGATGTTGAGATGTGTCTTACTTGAACTCTGAAGCAGTTAACTCTAATGAATTTATCCTCTGCAGCAGAGGTAGCTCTGGATCTTCCTTTCCTGTGGCGGTCCTCATGAGAGCCAGTTTCATCATAGCGCTTGATTGTTTTTGTGACTGCACTTGAAGAAACGTTAAGTTCTTGATATTTTCCAGATTGACTCATTTCTCTTTGCTTATTTGAGCTGTTCTTGCCATAATATGAACTTGGTCTTTTTCCAAGTAGGGCTATCTTCTGTATACCACCCCTACCTTGTCACAACACAACTGATTGGCTCAAACGCATTAAGAAGGAAAGAAAAGCTCCCTGGTCTTTGTGGTTGAATCTGTGTTTGAAATTCACAGCTCGACTGAGGGACCTTACAGATAATTGTATGTGTGGGGTACAGAGATGTAGTCAATTATTATTGAAGACAGTGACTTATGTGACTCGTTAAGCAGATTTGTACTCCTGAACTTATTTAGGTTTGCCATAACAAAGGGGTTGAATACTTATTGACTAAAGACATTTCAGCTTTTCATTTTTTTATTAATTTGTAAAAATGTAGAAAAACATTCCACTTTGTCATTACGAGGTATTGTTTATAGGCCAGTGACAACAAATCTCAATTTAATAAATGTTTTATTCAGGCTGTAACAACATGTGGAACAAGTCAAAGGTCGTGAATATTTCTTAAGACACTTTAAACTCTCTACATTTCGAAAGGATATTTTCCTCTCTTGTCACATAAAACGGTGTTTATCCGCTAATTGCATAACGGAATGAACATTCGCGCGTAGCCTTCTGTGCATTGCTGCACTTATAATGTGAAGAAATAATTGTTTATCAACATTTTAAGCGAAATGTTCAGATCTGTTGCATGAGCCTCATTGCTTTTTAAAGTGTTTTTTTTCTCTTTTCTTTAAAAAAATATTTAGCATAGACCTACTGGCTGTATGAATTTGGGATTTATCGTCCCTCAACCGTGCCAGAGTATGTTTGAAATAGGCTACTTCTTTCTCGCACAGAATGACAAGCTGACCAATAGAATAGGTAAACTTTTCTACATAGGTTACGCGTTTTGTTGGCTGAGGAAAAGTAAACGTGGACAGTTATTCTGACATGGGTGGTGCTTGGGAAGCTAACCATAAAAAAATGATTATATAGTCATAATTTAGGCTAATAATATAACTTAAATCACTGTTCTCAAAAAAAGACTGTTCATTGCAGCGCGTAGTGACGTAAAGTAAGGGGGATGCCAAGTCAGCTGTACAACTGAAAACATTCAACTGAAATGTGTCTTCCGCAAAAATTCCCTGTCTTAGGTCAGTTAGGATCACCACTTTATTTTAAGAATGTGAAATTTCAGAATAATAGTAGAGTGATTTATTTCAGCTTTTATTTCTTTCATCACATTCCCAGTGGGTCAGAAGTTTACATACACTCAATAAGTATTTGGTAGCATTGCCTTTAAATTGTTTAACTTGGGTCAAACGTTTTGGGTAGCCTTCCACAAGCTTCCCACAATAAGTTGGGTGACTTTTGGCCCATTCCTCGTCGCCAAACCCACTGGGTCCAGGTCATCTACAAGTCTTTGCTAGGTAAAGCCCCGCCTTATCTCAGTTCACTGGTCACCATAGCAGCACCCACGCGCAGCACGCGCTCCAACAGGTATATTTCACTGTCATCCCCAAAGCCAATTCCTCATTTGGCCGCCTTTCCTTCCAGTTCTCTGCTGCCAATGACTGGAACAAACTGCAAAAATCGCTGAAGCTGGAGACTCATATCTCCCTCACTAACTTCAAGCACCAGCTGTCAGAGCAGCTCACAGATCACTGCACATAGTCCATCTGTAAATTGCACATCCAACTACCTCATCACCATACTGTATTTATTTATTTTGCTCCTTTGCACCCCAGTATCTCTACTTGCACATTCAACTTCTGCACATCTATCACTCCAGTGTTTAATTGTTATATCGTAATTACCTTGCCACTATGGCCTGTTTTATTGCCTTACCTCACTTATCTTACCTCATTTGCACACACTGTATATATACTTTTTTTGTCTACTGTATCATTGACTGTATGTTTGTTTATTCCATGTGTAACTCTGTGTTGTTGTTTGTGTCGAACTGCTTTGCTTTATCTTGGCCAGGTCGCAGTTGTAAGTGAGAACTTCTTCTCAACTAGCTTACCTGGTTAAATAAAGGTGAAATAAAAAAATTAAATTCCTCCTGACAGAGCTGGTGTAACTGAGTCAAGTTTGTAGGCCTCCTTTCTCGCAAACGCTTTTCCAGGTCTGCCCACAATTTTTTTATAGTATTGAGGTCAGGGCTTTGTGATGGCCACTCCAATACCTTGACTTTTTGTCCTTTAGACATTTTGCCACAACTTTGGAAGTATGCTTTGGGTCATTGTCCATTTGGAAGACCAATTTGCGACCAAGCTTTAACTTCCTGACTGATGTCTTGATGTTGCTTCAATATATCCACATAATTTTCCTACCTCATGATTTCCTACCTATTTTGTGAAGTGCACCAGTCCCTCCTGCAGCAAAGCACCCCCATAACATGATGCTGCCACCCCTGTGCTTTACAGTTGGGATTGTGTTCTTCGGCTTGCAAGCCTCCCCCTTTTTCCTCCAAACATAACGATGGTCATTATGGCCAAACAGTTCTATTTTTGTTTCATCAGACCAGAGGAAATTTCTCCAAAATGTACAATCTTTGTCCCAATAAAAAAGTTGGGCTTTTTTATGGCGGTTTTGGAGCAGTGGCTGCTTCCTTGCTGAGCGGCCTTTCAGGTTATGTCGATATAGGACTCGTTTTACTGTGCATATAGACACTTTTGTACCTGTTTCCTCCAGCATCTTCACAAGGTCCTTTGCGGTTGTTCTGGGATTGATTTGCACTTTTCGCACCAAAGCACGTTCATCTCTAGGAGACAGAACACGTCTCCTTCCTGAGCGGTATGACGGCTGCATGTTCCCATGGTGTTTATACTTGCGTACTATTGTTTGTACAGATGAATGTGGTACCTTCAGGCATTTGGAAATTGCTCCCAAGGATGAACCAGACTTGTGGTGAAGGTCTACAATTATTTTTCTGAGGTCTTGGGTGATTTCTTTTGATTTTCCATTGATGTCAAGCAAAGAGGCACTGAGAATGAAGGTAGGCCTTGAAATACATCCACAGGTACACCTCCAATTGACTCAAATGATGTCAATTAGCCTATCAGAAGCTTCTAAAGCCATGAAATCATTTTATGGAATTTTCCAAGCTGTTTAAAGGCACAGTCAACGTAACGTATGTAAACTTCTGACCCACTGGAATTGTGATAGAGTGAAACGTAAGTGAAATAATCTGTCTGTAAACAATTGTTGGAAAAATTACTTATGTCATGCACAAAGTAATATCCTAACCGACTTGCCAGAACTATAGTTTGTTAACAAGAAATTTGTGGAGTGGTTGAAAAACAAGTTTTAATGATTCAAACCTAAGTGTATGTAAACTTCCGACTTCAACTATAGGCTCTGTGTCCATGAGGCTAGGGGAAGCTTTCCCTGACGTTGAATAGAAATGCTGTGTCCTGACTGTCAGTTAGTCTTCAGATACACAGAGGTATCTGGGATCATGTTACAGTGGCTCTGAACACATGATGCAGGCTGAAAGGAATGCAGCAGAAATACATTTGGCTGCCATTAGTGGGATCATATAGCACATCACACACACACCTTAATTCCCCCAAACCCAGAGCAAAACAACAACAAAACACAGGCTTGTATCATATCAGCTCTGAGATCCAGCTGTTTCCACGACAACACTGGGTAATCAGGAAATCACACAATGACCACTAAACCGTTTGAGGGGTTGTGGTTAGATGGTATACAGCAACGGAAGGAGGGAGAGCATTTTAGTTAACCTGCTGCGTAAGCACTCCTAACCTGCTGCCTAAGCACTCCTAACCTGCTGCCTAAGCACTCCTAACCTGCTGCCTAAGTACTCCTAACCTGCTGCCTAAGTACTCCTAACCTGCTGCCTAAGCACTCCTAACCTGCTGCCTAAGCACTCCTAACCTGCTGCCTAAGTACTCCTAACCTGCTGCCTAAGTACTCCTAACCTGCTGCCTAAGCACTCCTAACCTGCTGCCTAAGTACTCCTAACCTGCTGCCTAAGCACTCCTAACCTGCTGCCTAAGTACTCCTAACCTGCTGCCTAAGTACTCCTAACCTGCTGCCTAAGTACTCCTAACCTGCTGCCTAAGTACTCCTAACCTGCTGCCTAAGCACTCCTAACCTGCTGCCTAAGCACTCCTAACCTGCTGCCTAAGCACTCCTAACCTGCTGCCTAAGCACTCCTAACCTGCTGCCTAAGCACTCCTAACCTGCTGCCTAAGCACTCCTAACCTGCTGCCTAAGCACTCCTAACCTGCTGCCTAAGCACTCCTAACCTGCTGCCTAAGCACTCCTAACCTGCTGCCTAAGCACTCCTAACCTGCTGCCTAAGTACTCCTAACCTGCTGCCTAAGCACTCCTAACCTGCTGCCTAAGCACTCCTAACCTGCTGCCTAAGCACTCCTAACCTGCTGCCTAAGCACTCCTAACCTGCTGCCTAAGTACTCCTAACCTGCTGCCTAAGTACTCCTAACCTGCTGCCTAAGTACTCCTAACCTGCTGCCTAAGTACTCCTAACCTGCTGCCTAAGTACTCCTAACCTGCTGCCTAAGTACTCCTAACCTGCTGCCTAAGTACTCCTAACCTGCTGCAAAAAGCCACTTCCGTCTGTAGCTGTTTACCATCTAGAGAGAGACAGAGAGAGCGACAGAGAGAGCGACAGAGAGAGAGACAGAGAGAGACAGAGAGAGAGACAGAGAGAGAGACAGAGAGAGAGACAGAGAGAGCGACAGAGAGAGCGACAGAGAGAGCGACAGAGAGAGCGACAGAGAGAGAGAGAGCGACAGAGAGAGCGACAGAGAGCGAGACAAAGCGAGCGACAGAGAGAGCGACAGAGAGAGCGACAGAGAGAGCGACAGAGAGAGCGACAGAGAGAGCGACAGAGAGAGCGACAGAGAGAGCGACAGAGAGAGCGACAGAGAGAGCGACAGTGAACCCTGGTCTAAAGTAGTGCACTATTAAGGCAATAGGACGTCCTCTGCTACACAAGAGTAGTATTTACTAGTCGGGTTGTTTGTAGCCTAAAGGAGAGGCCTACTGTGTGTAATACTGTGTGTAATACTGTGTGTAATACGGTGTGTAATACGGTGTGTAATACGGTGTGTAATACGGTGTGTAATACGGTGTGTAATACGGTGTGTAATACGGTGTGTAATACGGTGTGTAATACGGTGTGTAATACGGTGTGTAATACGGTGTGTAATACGGTGTGTAATACGGTGTGTAATACGGTGTGTAATACGGTGTGTAATACTGTGTGTAATACTGTGTGTAATACTGTGTGTAATACGGTGTGTAATACTGTGTGTAATACTGTGTGTAATACTGTGTGTAATACTGTGTGTAATACGGTGTGTAATACTGTGTGTAATACGGTGTGTAATACTGTGTGTAATACTGTGTGTATACTTAAGATACTGACCTTCTCATATTAACCACAGTCCCTCTCAAACATCTTGTTGTTTGTGGCTTGTTCCTCCATGGATACGTCCCAAATCGCACCCTATTCTCTAGACAGTGCACTACTTGTTAACAGAGCTCTATGGGCCCTGGTCAAATAAAGGGAATAGGGTGCCATTTGGGATGTAGACCTAGGGAATGTGGTGGTGG